>NW_019154094.1:28919559-28930964 GCF_002288905.1 Enhydra lutris kenyoni | reverse complement strand
TGGAGGTGATGGGGATGGAGGTGATGAAGGTGATGTTGGAGGTGATGGTGATGAAAGTGATATTGGAGGTGATGGTGATGAAGGTGATGGAGATGGAGGTGATGGAGGTGTTGGAGGTGATGAAGGTGATGGTGAAAGTGATGGAGGTGATGGGGATGGAGGTGATGAAGGTGATGTTGGAGGTGATGGTGATGAAGGTGATGGAGATGGAGGTGATGAAGGTGGTGACGAAGGTGGTGATGAAGGTGTTGGAGGTGATGAAGGTGGTGGTGAAAGTGATGGAGGTGATGGGGATGGAGGTGATGAAGGGGGTGATTAAGGTGATGGTGTCAGAGGTGATGATGATAGAAGTGATGGAGGTGATGGTGGAGCTGATAATGGTGGAGGTGATGGTGGTGGTGGTAGAGATTCTCCTGAGAATTACTCCAAGGACAGCTCTGAAGTGGCTGTTCATTTTGACTCTCAAAGATCAGATCTCAGCACTTAGAAGATGGGCTAATATCCTTTGTCCTTAGCAGACATTTCAGAACAACAGGAAAAATTCCACTAACCATGAACACGATCTTGTTACACGACAGGTAGTGCTACCAATAAAAATAGTTCTTTCTCAATCATTTTTAAAGTGGTACTGGAAATATGGTTGCAGCCTCTTCTTGTGTTGGATGAGAGGTCTATTTTTGTGGTCCCAAAGGAAACACAGGTTAATGACCAGAAAGAGGCTGAACCAAGACCCCTGGCCTCCTTAACTCCACAGTCTGGTCAACAGGGTGAAGCAGGCTGGAGGTGGTTAGCTGGATGAGGAGGGAATTCCAACTCCTGGTGCCTTATGATAGTTAACTTTCTTTCTATACAACTGGGACCACCTATAAGCCAGGGTTTCTAGACATTGGTACTATTGACATTTGGGACCAGATGATTCTGTGTTGTGGAGTGTGTCCTGTGCACTGTAGGATGGTTAGCAGCTTCCCTGACCTCTACTCACTGGAGACCAGTAGCACTTCCCAATTGTAAGCCCAGATGTCTCTAGATATCACCAATAACTCTTGGAGAGGGATCACCCACTTCTGGTTGAGCACCATTGCCATAGACCCAACTAAAGCCAAGGCTGATCTTTTTTCCAGGAGAGTCTGGATACTGATGTAGCAGGTACACTATTTTTGAACCATGTATTAAAGATGCACATAAAATTTAACTTACTTTGTATTTTTGTTCCACGTTTTTGTAACTCATTTCTGTATACTCCATTTTGAGCCTTCATTCTTCTAGATGACATCTGTGGGAAAATTCCCTCTTTTCAAGTGTAAAGTCAGTCAATTTAGAATTCTTGTATTCTCTTTCCATCCCTGAGTTGACCAAAGAAGATTTAAGGGGTTAAATATTATCATGGCACTGGTTAGGGAAGTGTGAGGACAAATTGCTATTCTTATGAAATGTATAATCCTTCTGGATGTTTCCTTCCTAGGATACCAATGACTTAATGGGTCACCAGCAAACTTCATGGAACCAACAATCATCTCTCTCCTTATCTTCTTTGACTTCAGTTGATTCCTTCTTGTCCTTAACAACAGTATTCCCCTGGCCTCTGTGACCCTTACAGACTCTGGGTTTTCTTCCCACCTCACTGGCTTGTCCTTCTTTGCCTCTGGAATCCCCTCCCTCCCCATTGCTAAATGTCAGAGCCCCTGGGAGCACACTTGGAGAACTGTGTACCATCAGCCGAGTTCTTCAAACCAAAGACCGCAGAGTTATCCTCAGCCAGCCAGTCCCACCACGCTCCATCTAGTACCATGTCCTTTTGATTCTATCGCCAAAACATGACGCGAATCAGTTCACTGAATTTCCACTGCCACCACCTGGGTTCAGTCTGCCTGCATTCCCACAGTGGCCACCTGCCTGATGTCTCCTCACTTCTTCTCTTACTCTCTCCACCCCAAGATTCACTTACCACACAATGGTCAGAATAGGCTTTAAAAATATGTAAATCGTCAGATCATATCATGCCCCTTAAACCTCCAAGTGGCTCCCGATCACATGAGTGACATCCCACCTGCTCACCCTGACTCACGGGTCCTCCCCAGATCTAGCTTTTGGTGAGAACGCTGTCCAGCTTCACACTCTAACCACTGCCCTTTGCTCTACTTAACTCCAGCCACACTGGCTTCTTTAATGATCTGTTCCTGCCCAATAAAGCATTCCGAAGCATGGGGACTTGCAAAAGCACCCATGGGTCTTTCTCATGGTTTCGTGGCTTAGCTGGGGGTTCATCTGGGAGGCTCATCCCTATCCCACTGAGGCGTCATTTGTGGTTGCTTATGTAGCTGCATTTGGCTGGGAGCTCTGCTGGGGCTGTAGACCTTCTCTTGCAGGACTGGCTCCTTAGCTGGAGGCCAGCCTCGTGCCTATTTCTCTCTGCATGGTCTCTCTGGCAATGTAGCTCTGTCCCTTTACATGTTGGGTCAGAGGTCCAGGAGGGTGAAAGAGGAAATTGCCAGAATCTTAGGCTCAGAACCAGAACACTGTCCCTACACCACATTCTTCTGGTCAAAGTGAGTCACAAGGTGCCCAGGGATGAGAGGGGAGGAAAATAGAGGAAGAGTGGAGGCAGGTGTGGGGGTCCTATTAATTCTTTGGGGTATCTGCACCCATCTTTCCTCTTGGCGCTGAGTGTCCTTAAACTCAGGAGAGTGGGCGCCTTCTTCCTGGTCAAATCTCAGCTCATAGGCGCTCTCGTAAGAGTTGCCTCCTCAATGAAAGATGCCACCAGTCACTCTCATAGTACACTTTGAACACTGCACAACCTTATCTCTCTTACTCTATCAGTTTATTTACTCGCTTTTTACTAGACTCTGCCCTGGACTTTTTGGGAGCCTGGCTGTTTGGGTTTCCCTTGAGCTTTAGCCCTGCAACAGTTGGTGCAGATGAGGCAAAGGCCCCCCCGTCAATATGTGTCGAATAAGTGAATGCCAGAGGCCTTGTCATCCTGCAGGTGTGAAGAACCCATCTTTCTGAATGACATGGACTTGGGTTCTGCCCCTTCCTTGCTTTGTGACTGTGGGAGAAGTTACCTAACTTTTCTGGGCTTCAGTGTCTAATACAGTGAGAATTAAGGGAACCCCTCCTCCTCCTCATGGGAATTGTTGGGATAAATGAGAACGATCAAATTTATCAAGGGACCTGAAACTCCTCATTATTTTAGTGGAAAATCTCATTGAGTCCCTTCTCTTTACTTCCTTTCCCTAAGCTCCAAAACCAGGAGAGAAAAATTCCAAGTAACTCTAGAAGGTAAGAATCACATTACGTTGTGATCCTTAAAATGCTTTCACGTGGCTGCCTGCTGGCTCCAGGCAAGAGGAGGTCCTTATCTTGCGCGCAGTGGTGCAGGGCAGCCCGGCGAAGGTCAGGGAAGAACCAGAAGGTTCTTCTGCTTTTCCAAGGAGCTCTGTGCTCCTGCTGCAAGGGCCCCCCAGACCGCTGAGGAGTTGTTTTCAGATCCTCATTCCACCACAGGCTGCACTTGACCCTGCTTCCTTATTTTTATTAAACTGTTCGGCCCATCTCAATTAGAGCCTTTGGAAACCACTGCACTCAATTTACCACCTAATTACTCTTACCTTGTTTGTTTAATGAAGCTTACCTAATGATTCTGGTGATTTTTATGAAATGTTAGGTGGAGATTTTACTTTTCACTTTATATTTGTGATTTTTATATTAATGTTTTATAACCTTGGGCTCTTAATCATAAAGTCATAAGGAGCTTAATTGATTTGAAACTAACCATGCCCTGAAGTGTGTACATGTCAAATTGATTCAGATTGATCCAGTGAGTTTAAATAAAGCTTAGGCCAGAGAACATGATGGCACCTGATAGAAATTTTCCTGAAGTGCTTAATTTGGGTAACTCAATTACGCTGCCATCTCAACACAGTAAATTATTGGAGAGATACTTTTTTTTTTTTTTGCATTTATCACAGACTGAGAAGATAGGACAGTTTAAAAAAAAAAAAGCCTAGGAAAAGTTAGACAAGTGTAAAATGTTCTATTCATAGTTCTCCCTTCTGGAAAGCTGTGGGGAGCTCACATTTTGAGGGCATGATGATCTGAAATATATGTATGTATGTATGTATATATATATATATATATATATATATATATATATATATATTTACATGTTTTGTTTTAAAGCCTGACAGTCAACATCACCATCTAAAGTTGAAAATGGTTAGAAATTTGGAAATTGAGGACTGATACTAGAAGCCTCGGAAAAACACAGAAGTCATTTGGGATGAAAAAATAAAAAATTTCCCTAAGAGATGATCGATACCAGCACTTTTCTATAGAAAACTTACAGCGAGGCAATGAAATCACAAGAGAAATTCTCAGTTATCCAGAACAGGGTGAGTTCTATTTTGCGTCGCTGCCCAAGACAGGTCAGTTTAGTCCTAAGTGGCCCTAACTAGCACCGCTTCCCTCTAGAGCCTGCATTCTTTTACCTGCCTCCCAGCAGCCCTCACAAAGGTGTGAAATGCTTTTTGGGCTTTTGAAAATATCAGACATAATTTACCAGTGGATCCGATAAAGCAAGGGAAACTGATTGCTGGGTACAGAGCGATGAGCTTGACTCCGGGGGAGATGCAGTTCCCAGGGCTCGGGGCTCCTGGAGGTCCCAGTGGTGAACCGTCACACTGAATTTTTCTGTATCTGATCTCTCCAAAACCATTTTTCTTTGCAAGCAGTTCCAATGGTTCCTGACTTGCTTTTATATCTACCCTTCTAATTCTGGCAAAGTCGGTCATTTTGCTTTACTCTCTCTTTTCAAGAGTTTTTGGCAAAATGCTTCTTGGACTTGACCATCCACAGACAGGCTCGTGTGCCCCAGGCTCACTGCTGCTCCTCACCACGCTCCACACATGCTTCCCACTGTGTGCCCCTCGGGGGCAAGATCCCTGTCTGCTCTAGTCACCTCTGTGTGCCCAGGGGTGAGCCCAGCATTTGATACCATTTGCTCAGTACGAACTTATTATTTTTTTCTACAAAGTGCACAACCTTAGGAGGTATCTTAAAAGGTCTTCACTCCACAATCACCATCCCTCATCAAGACAGTGAACATTTCCAGCCAGCCCAGAAGACTTCCTCATGCCCTCTCCCTCATAGTCCCAACCCTACTCATTCTGGAAGTAACCACTGTTTTTTTTTTTTTTTTATCACTGAACATCGATTTCCCTTGTTCTGTCATGAAAATGCATCTGTCGGACCTTTGACCGTGGGCATTGACCTACAGCTGATTCTGCTGGGCTCTGAAATAATCTCACCTCCTCTGTGGAGAACATACTTCCTCCTGGCTGCTCCTTCCTCTGATTGAGTATGGTGGGAACACCTGTGCACGGTGGTTCCTGGGAGATGGGGAAATCCTATGACCGGCAGTTTGGGCTCAAGGACTCCCCATGAGCCTGGCTGAGTTGCCTTAGAACCACATGGTCCCTTCCTCACCCTCTTCCTTCCTTCCTTCTTCTCCCTCACATGGAGCAGACCTGCATCACAGTCTAATGGTTCCCAGCCTTTCCCAGGACCTCCCTATTTTCTCTCAGGAAAGTTTGCCTTAATCATCTCTCGGACATTTACCCTTGGCATCTTCTTGGAGGGCTCAGACTAACACAACTGTTTATTTTCTTCTGTAGGCTTCTTTTGCCTATCATTAGGGGTCTGATTCTTCATGTGGTTGTGTGTGGTAACAATTCATTCTTCTTCTTTACTGCTAAGTAGTTTCCCATTGCATGAGGATGCCAGCAAATCAGGTCTTCTCGCCTGGGTGGGCATTTGGGTTGTTCCCTGCTTCTGGCTATTATGGGTAAAGCTGTTATGGACATACTTGGAGTGATCCTCTGGTGGGCATGTGCCTTCATTCCTCTCGGATGTGTACTTAGCTGTGGGATAGCTGGGGTGTAGAGTAGCAGTATTTAGTTTTAGGAGATATTCAAAATGATTTTCCAAAGTGGTTCTACCATTTTACTTTCCCATGCTTATAAAGTGTTTACTGAATGAATGAACTCAGACCAGAAGGGTCTTTTTATTTATTTTTTTTTCAGAAGGGTGTTTTTGGAACGTGACTTTATCTTAGCTGCTCACACACACAAGGCTTTCCATGATGCCCCATTGTTATGGATAATGTCCAAAGTCTAAACTTACAAGCTGTAAAAGGCCCACCATAAGTAGTAGCCCTTGTGTGATTCTCCAGTGTCATTCTCACCACAGCCAGCACTCAGTCCTCAGCACTCAACACCCAGCACCAACAACATATACTTCATTTACATTGAACCTCTCATCTTCAAATATGCTGTCGTCTTCCTCTCCTCCAAGTTTTTGCACACACTGTACCCTCTGCCTTGAACACTTCATCATTTTTGGAATTATTTTCCTACTTTGTCTCGTAGATGAGTTAGAAATGGTTTTAATTGTAAGCAGTGAAAAAAATTAGACTTAGAGGGGTTCAAATAGTGGCTCATATTTGGGTCACATAAGGGGAAATGTGGGGTAAGCAGTCCCTAGCATGCTGCAGCAGTCTGATGATGACAGGGCTGGCTTTATGCCATTTACTTTCCCTTTGTCTCCACCCTGTTGTCTCATGGTCATAAGGTGGCTACTGCAGCTCCAGACATTACACCCAGGTTCAAGGCAGGAAGAATGGGAAAGGGCTAAACCAGCCTTTTCTGTCTCACTCATGAGAAAACTAAACCTTTTTTTTTCCCAGAAAAACCTCCAGCAGACCTCTGTTAGAGATGCATTGGCTGAAATTTGTCATGTAGACCCTTCTGGCTTCAAGGGAGGCCGGGAAGCTTCTAGCTCTTCAAGCCTCCATTGTGGAGGACAGGAGAAAGAAGGGTTTGGAAATGGCTACTAAATGAACCTACCCATGGTGTGTTCCTCATGAAGCCAACTCTGACTCACCCTCCTGGTCTCAGCCTTTCTGTCCCTTCCTCTTGGAAGCCTTCGTTGATCCCCTACCTTTTTAGGACTAATTTAGATGTTTCACCATCATATTGATCTCTCAAGTTTTCTCCAGTCTTGAATTTCTTTGCTAAGCCTCATCTTGATGTATGTGTCAAATCAAGTCTTTCAAAACAAAACAAAACAAAACATGAAATGAGATAAAGCATGATAAAATAGATACATGGATCCCACCTGTATCTTCTCCTCAGCCAAAGTTTTATCTGTTTTATTATCCAGTCTCTGCAACCACAAAGCCCACGTGGCTTTACTCCCACCAGTTGAATTCCCAGCAAAGTGTTGGTAAACTTGTACCCAACATTTGTACCTGTTAAATACCCACCAATCAAGACTGGATACTTCCAGCCTTTCTGTTTAATTGCCATTTGAAAGCTATAAAATCCCCTCTTTTAGGGGCAATCTAGTTTAGCTGGTAAGTCCTTAGACTCTGGACTCAGAAGACTGGGATTCAAATCCTGACTCTGCATTACCGAATCCATGGCTCTGGGCAAGTCCCTGAACCCGCCAGGGCCTCAGTTGCCTCATCTGTAAAATGAGGATAATAATTTCACTGACTTCCCAGGGTTGTTGTGGGGGAGGAAATGAGTTAGTTCTGGAAACGCTGGCACAGGACAAGGGCTCAGTCTGCCTCGGATCCCTTATTCCCTCTGAGCCGTCTTTCTGTCTGCTGATCCCACCCGCCCCTCTCTCTCTTCTTCTTGAAACTCAGTTAGTGAAATGCCTAATGCAATCACTGCCTAAATCAGTGACTATTACATTTCCTTGGAGAAATCAGCAGTCAGGTGGGAGAGCTCCGACAGTCAGCCGAGGAACGAGAACACAGCAGCCGACATGAATCGCAGGCTTGCGCTGTGCCCTGCATAGATGACCTCGTGGCTTACTCCCACCAACTCACTGCCTTTTTCCTCAGACTAGGAATCTTCATCTTGGAATGGTTCATCCATTCAAGTGTCCCAGCAGGGGAGCAAGGGCAGGTGTGTCTCATCGTCGTCTAAAGCCAAGGTGCCTGACCATCATGTCCAGCTGAATTTGTGACGCAGAATGGGCTGGCCAGCTCCAGAAGGCACCAAGTGTCCTGGAGGTCTGAGGTGGGAGAAGTCCCAAGCAATCTGGGAGTTTCCCAAAGGACTCCATGGATACAGGAGCCATAGCGTGGAGGGTGGGGTAGATTTTTGCCAGGTTGCCGGGAGAAAGGGTAGGAAGAGCAAGAGAGGCTTTTTTTAGATAAATGGAATAACAAAAGCAAGGGCACAAATTGCAAAAGTGCAGGGTATTTGGAGGGAAATAATGGTCAGTGATGCAGGCTCTGGCATGGGTAGACCCTAGACTCCAGTCCCAGCTCTGCCGATTACAAGCTGTGTGACCTCGGGTCCATTGCTTCCCCTCTCTGCCCTGTCTCCTCTCTTGTAAAATGAGGAACAAGATGGGGCCAGAGAGGAGGAAGTCAGAAGAGTGCTGTGTAAATGCTCCCCCAGTGCATTCCCCAGCGTGCTGGTCAGCAGCATCACCTGCTTTCAGGAGATTAGGAGAAGAACAGAGGAAACTGCTTCTGAGGTTTCTCAGTGATTAAAGTAAAAATGTTGGAAGCACTTGCCCCTCTTGGTTTGCTCTCCCAGCAAATGACAGTGTGAATCATGCTGTGTGCCGGCTCTTAGCCCGGCTTCTGCAACTTGCCCAGATCAGCAAAATGCAGATAGAAATACAACCATTAAAAAAAGAAAAAAAAGAAAAAAACGACACTCATCTAAGTACCTGATTACAAATATTTGGCTTCAACTGCTATTTCTGACTCTTGCCTCAGGGAAAGACTGAGAGGTTGGTTTCTGGGAGAAATTATACAAACTTCGTGTCCAGTCACTACTCTTTCCTGGTCACTGACAAGACCCCAACATCAATTCCATTGTGGGGCCAGGGGAGGGGGGCGGATATCAGAAGAAAAGAAACAGGAGTATTAAAAAAAAAAAAAAAGAACTTTTATATTTCCTTCTCTTCCAAGTCAGCTGGCATGTGGTCAACAAACCGCTTTGAAGGACCAGCTACATCTCAGACCATCCTTCATGAACCAGCTCTGTGTTCAGAAAAATCGATGCTGAATTTCCCAGCCATCCCTACCCTTACCCTGCTCCCGTCCCCCATCCTCCCCTAGGAGATCTAAGGAGAATTTAATCCATATGGTTTTGATTCCCTCACTCATCAAAATGCAGTTTTCCAAGAGCCATTTGATCTCCAAGATGTTATGTGAGTGTCTTTTTGTATTTTATTTTTTCCTTGAGAAAAGAAAAGGCGACAGTTTGCCAAAAGAAAATGAACTCCAAACCCCCGGTGTCTGAACTAGGTTCAAGCATTAGTTCCAGGGAAGCCAAAGGGGTTGTTGCTTAGTCAGAGGGCTCAAATACTCTCTTCAGAAGCCAGGTGAATCCAGGGAAAGTGAGGAGACTTCTTTTGATTTCTTTTCCCGTGTGTGAGCATGTGTGTGTGTGTGTGTGTTTGTGTAAGTGTATGTGTGTGTGTGTGTGTGTGTGTGTGCCCGTGCTGCCCACTCTTCTATCCTAACAACTGAATGGTAATCCCGTGTTTGTTTTTTTTTTTTTTTAAGATTTTATTTATTTATTTGACAGACAGAGATCACAAGTAGGCAGAGAGGCAGGCAGAGAGAGAGAGAGGAAGGGAAGCAGGCTCCCCGCTGAGCAGAGAGCCCGACGTGGGGCTTGATCCCAGGACCCTGGGATCATGACCCGGGCCGAAGGCAGAGGCTTTAACCCACTGAGCCACCCAGGTGCCCCGGTAATCCCGTGTATTAAGTAGCTCCTGTGTGCCAGGCACTGTGCTAAGGGGTTTATGAGAATTTTCTAATTGGGTCTTTATAATCACCCTTTGCGGGACTATAAGAGGGACGCTCCTTTTCTCCCTCCTTCCTCCTCCCTCCCGTCCCCTCTTCTTTCCTTCCTTCTTTTATTTATCAAATATTTATTGAACACTTTTTATGTGTCAGGCTCTATTCTAGGGTCTGGAGACACATCCATGATTAAGACAATTATATCCCTGCATTCGTGGTGCATACATTCTAGTTTACGTGCAGTTTAAGCAAACGAAGTTTCCAGGTAGTATCAGCGTCATGAAGAAAATCAAACTCAGGCGACAGAATGACACCAGTGCTGTCATTCCCTTCCCTTCCCTTAAGGGAAGGCCTCACTGAGCTGAGAGCTGAGGGACACCAGGGATCAAGCTGCAAAGATACAGAGGGAAGAACAAGAGCTTAGTTCCAGAGTACGGACCCGCTTGCACCCGCAGGGAGCGGACTGAGGGCCAGCATGCTGGAGTCGTGGAACGCTTGGGGCAGAGACCGGGGGTGAGAGGAAGCTGGACCAGGCACTGAAGGCTTCCTGGGCCATGGTGGAAGCCTCCGGAGCTTGGGCAGCAGAAGCCAGGCCTTGATTCTGTGTTATACCATCGCTCTGGGTTCTGGATGAAGAAGAGGTTGGGAGAGCCAAGACAAGGCTAAGGAAGCAAGGAAGCTACGGCAGACCTCACGGTGTGCATCTCCCTCCCCTCCCAAATGTAGGAGCCAACAGACAACTGTTTGCACCTGGGCTCCACTGCTCACTAAAGTCACCTCAGCAACTGGATCCCAAGGGCACTTGTCATAGTTAATGGTGGCTCAGACCAAAGTGACAGCAGGGAGAGATGTGCTTGGATTCTGGAAATCTTTCGCTGGTGGGCTTGCTGATGGATTGCACGTGGAGGACAGGGAGGAGTCAGGGACAGCAAGGAGGTTAAGGCTTGAGCCACCTAGACAGTTCAGGGGGTAATCATCCCCATTTTACAGGTGAGAACATGAAGGCCCCGAATAGTTGAATCACCTGACAGATTCCATTGTAAGGGGCAGAGTTAAGACTCAAGCCCTGGGCTTTCTGGCTTTTCAAGTTCTTCTCTCAGTTGCCCTTTCACAACTCAAGGTTATGCCCTTGGGCAGTGCTGGGCATTTGTGTTCAAGGGACTGAACTCAGCACATATTTTTCCAGACATCCCGGTGGCTTCCTAGCCCTTCTAGGTGTGCTTTCCTAGCTGATGGTGTTACTTCCTCATGAGAATCCATACACAATGCCTGTTGTCTTTATGTCAAGCTTCTTCTATTTTAAAACAAGCAGAATATACAGATGATTGCTTCTCCCTTTACTGATTTAATTTTATTTTCAACAATTTATTTGTGTCTGCTGTATACACAATAGGAGTTTGCTAAACGCTATTGATGGACTAAATGTCCACATGAGTGCTGGTACTTGTATTTGATGGTCAAGAGCTATAGAAGCCTTTCATTCATTCATTTACCCATCCATCCATCCATCCATCCATCCATCCATCCATCCATCCATCCATCTATCCACCCACCCATCCATCCATCT
>NW_019154094.1:28106733-28246165 GCF_002288905.1 Enhydra lutris kenyoni | reverse complement strand
TAGGAGGGTATGTGCTATGGTGAGTGCTGTGAAGTGTGTAAACCTGGCGATTCACAGACCTGTACCCCTGGGGATAAAAATATATGTTTATAAAAAATAAAATTAAAAAAAAATTTTTTTTTTAAATATTTGATTTCCAATTCCTTTTTGCTACTATATGGAAATAGAATCTTTTTTTAGCTTGTATCCTACAACATTACTAAACTCACTTAGTTCTAAGATATGTATGTATGTGTGTATCCCTTGAAATTTTTCATGTAGGGGTGCCTGGGTTGCTCAGTGGGTTAAAGCCTCTGCCTTCAGCTTAGGTCACGATCCCAGGGTCCTGGGACCAAGCCCTGCGTCGGGTTCTCTGCTCAGCTGGGAGCCTGCTTCCCCCCCGCCCCCGCCTGCCTCTTGACTTCTTTTGATCTCTGTCTGTCAAATAAATAAAATCTTTTTTTAAAAAAAGAAATTTTTCATGTAGAGAATCATTTTATCTGTGGATAGGGGCAGTTTATTTCTTCTTTTCCAAATATTCATTCATTCATTCATTCATTTAAATTGCACTGGCTAGGAATTCCACTGGTTTTAAACAGGAATAGAAATAGAGGAAGTCTGCCTTGTTCCTATTCTTAGGAGGAAAGTATTCAATATTTCATCATTAAGTGTAATATTCCCTGTAGATTTCTCAGTGATACCCCTCATTGGGCTGATACAGTCCCTTCTTTTCATAGTTTGCTAAGAGTTTTTAATCATGAATGGATCTTGAATATTGTGACATGCTTTTACTGTATTAATTGATATGATCCTGTACCTTTTTTTACTTTTAATAATACATTGACTGATTTTCAAATATTGAACTAACTTGGCATAACTCAAGATAAAGTCCAGTATAGTCTGAAGGCATACTTTAGATATATGTATTGTTTTTATGACCATATCTCTTTGTATAGTGTTTTTAGTGACTGCTGTAGAGTTTGCAAAATACATATCTTTTTACTTTTAAATATTTTAGCATTTCAAGTTGAATATAGAAACCTTACCAGTAGATAGGGTTTTTTTGCTATAGTTATTTTATATACATCTACATACAGTGAAAACTCCATCAGACAATGTTACAATTTTGCTTGCAACTATCAATCATACTTTAAGAAACTCATGGGAGAAAAATAGTCTGTTGTATTTACTCAGAAATGTACTATTTCCATTTCTCTTTCCTCATTCTTGATGTTCCAGGTTTCCTTCAGATATCATTTCCCTCTGCCTGAAGAATTTGCTTAGAAATTCCTTTAGAGCAGGTCTGCTGGAAATGAATTCTCTTAGTTTTCATTCACCTGAGAATGTCCTTATTTCAACTCATCCCCGAGGCTGTTTTCACCAGAATAGAATTCTGGCTTGACATTTGTTTTCCTTCTACACTCTAAGTATATCTTTATACCTCCTCCCAGACTCTAGTTCCTCCTAAGTAATCTGCAGTCACTTCAAGTGTTGTTCTCCTATAGGTAGTGTGTCCATTGTTCTCTGGTTGCTTTCAAGATATTTTTCTTTTTCTTTCCTTTTCAGGAGTTTTATTATTATGTGTGGGGGCATGGATTTCTTAGGCTTATATTATTTGAGATTTGCTGAGCTTCTTGACTGCAGGTTTCTGCCTTTTGCCAAATTCAGGACGTTTTCAAGATGCTATTCTTCAAATATGGTTTCTGTGCTCTATTCTTCCTAGACTATAACAATAGGAATGCTAGCCCTTCTGGTATTGTCCACAGGACCCTCAGGACCTGTTTATTTTTTAATCTTTCTTCTTTCTCTTGCTCAGATTGTATACTCTCTTTTCTCTCTTGTTCAGCTTGTTTACTTTCTATAAATCTATTTTCATGTTCACTGACTCCGTCATTTTGTTTCTGCTGACAAACCCATCCAGTGAGTTTGTTTTGGTTATTGGATTGTCCAGTTCTAAAATTTTTGCTTGGTTCTTTATATATTCTTTTTTCTTTCTGAGATTTTCTACTTTTCCATTTATTTCGAGAGTGCCCAGTTTTCTTTGTGGGAGCATTTCTTTCATAGCTGCTTTAAAGCCTTTTTTCTTTTTTTTCCTCCCCTTAAAGATTTTATTTATTTATTTAAGACACACACGTGCAAACCCACGTGTTCACGCACGGGTGTATGCACAAGTGTGGGGAGGGGCAGAGGGAGAGAGAATCTTAAGTAGACTCTACATTGAGTGTGGAGTCCAGCACAAGGCTGGATCCCATGACCCTGACATCATGACCTAAGCTGAAATCAAGAGTCAGACACTTAACCCACTGAGCCACCTAGGTGCCTGAAGCCTTTTTTCAAATAATTCTAACCTCTATGTTATCTCAGGACTGGCATATTTTCCCATCTGAATTGAGATTTCCCCCATTCTTCTCATGCTGAGTAATTTTGGTTTGCATCCTCGACATTTCAAATATTGTATTATGAGACTCTGAATCTTACTTAAATCCTCTGGAGAGTGTTGATTATTTTTGCTTTAGCAG
The DNA here is from genome assembly GCF_002288905.1 of Enhydra lutris kenyoni. Classification (NCBI taxonomy): domain Eukaryota; kingdom Metazoa; phylum Chordata; class Mammalia; order Carnivora; family Mustelidae; genus Enhydra; species Enhydra lutris. The sequence goes on along the minus strand of NW_019154094.1, from coordinate 28,243,667 downwards.
TTAATCAACCCAGTTGGGCTCAGTCCTCAATTTCCAACCAGTTTTCTGTGGGTTGTGGTTTCAAGGTCAGTTCAGTTTTCAAATCCTCCACAGTGCTGTTTAGATCTGTTCCAGATGTTTACCACCCAGGGCCCAGCCTAGGACTTGGGCGTATTCTAGTCCATCACTCAGTTCTAAGGTCTCTGTATGTCGTTTAGGGTCACATCCAGGAAAGAGTAGCTTAGAGGTTAGCCCAGGAGTCTGTGAGTAATTTTCTCTTCTCTCCTGGCTGTACCTCACACTTTTCAGCTCCCTGAACTCCTCTTTCTGCTCATTTGGACAGAAAACTGGAGTTTTCTTTACCCAACTCTGGCATATACATCCCATAGTTATGCTTATATCTAGGAGCCAAGCTGTAGGACAGAGAAGGTAAGAAAGCAACAGGATCTTGCCTTACCCTCTGGGGACCACAGGTCTTCCTTTTGGAGGGGAAGTTCCCTTCCTCAGGGGTTTAGACTCCTGTGGGCCTTCACTGTTGCCTCTAACACCAACACCACTGGTATGCAAAGACTGCTGAGGTACTGGAAAATGGAAAAAAGACGAGAAGGAATTAAAAAAAGGAAAACAAGGTGTTTCCTCCCCGTCTCCGGGTGCCAGGAAATATCTGTTCCTGTCCACAAGCTAGAACTGGAGAGCTTCTCCTGGATTTCTCTCTGTTCACTTCCAGTTCTCAGACTGCATTGAGTTCAGACTGGTGGACACCGGAGAGTCCTGAAACCCTGGTTTCATGGTGCTTCAAATTCTGGTCTCCTTTTCCTATCCCCTTGCTACTTATATTTCAGAGTCTTCAAATGGCTGATGAATGCAATCTCTCTGGGTGCATAGCTGCATTCAGTGAGAGAGTGGATGCACTCTACTTTTGTATTTTCTGTATTCTTGATGTTCTGGCATTTAGGGTCTTGCTAACCTGGGAGGAGGTACCTCTCTGGATTCGCTAATCCCCGGAGATCATAAAGAACTTTTCATGTGCAAATTAACTAATCCAAAACCCACACCCCAAGCACCCCTTTTATGGAAGTTTTACACTCTGGGCTACCAGATCAAGATCCACCTGCTGTAATCACTCCGGGGCCAGATACCAAACAATTCAGGAGGGCTCCTGCACCTTGGGGCCTACTGAAATTATTCAAAACTAGCCAGTCCCATGCCTTCTTATCCTGCCTCTCCTGTTCCTTCCCATAGAAACTACAATGAAGTCTCTTGTCAAGATTCCCCTACTTCCTCTGCCTCTGCCTCCTGACGGTCCCAGGTGCTTCCAGGTGTGGGCCCCATGTGACGGCATGCCCCTCCCCTTGGAGACTGTGAGTAACAATCTATCAGATCAGTGACAGTCACCTCCTAATCTTTTGGCCTCACTGTAACTAAATAACGAAACGTATATTTAAAAACAGAGGACAGGTTGAAATGTGCTTATTTCATCTCACTTGGAAGCCTTCATATATATACATATACATATACCTATACATATACATATATGTATGACATACATTTGTCAGGCACAACTCTTTTTAGTCATAAATCAGAGAAACTGGCTTTCCAAAAGATGGAATTTTTATGCCTTGAGTAACTGAAAAGTTCTGTTTATTCGTTTTTGCTTGTCTTTACTTTCTCATTTTTTAAAGATTTTTTTAAAGTTTATGTATGTATATATGTATGTATGTATGTATCTAAGTAGTCTCAATGCCCAACACAGAGCTCAAACTCATGACGCCAAGGTCAGGAGTGGCATGCTCTTTCTGACTGAGCCAGCCAAGTGCCCCTGTGCTTTCTCTTTTTTATAGAACAAGTCTGTTTTAGTGTTGTAGGAGGTCCTGCTTCTCTGAGGAGTATCCTTCCTCTTCCAACCCTGAATTTCCCTTAAGGAACCACTCATGAGCTACTGCCAGGCTCTCCAGTTTGGGTGGGCATCACTGCTACCCTCATGCCCCACTGCAGAGGGGTCACATGTCCAGCTGCCCATGGCATAGTCCAACGTCCTGACCACAGCTGTCAGTTCAGGAATCAAAGCCAAACCCAAGACTTTGCGTGGAACTCTTGAGAAAGGGCAGATCTGTTTCTGCTGGTGTTACTTAGTGAATGGAATGCAAATCAGAAGTTGCCTCTTCCCACTCTTTTTGGAGAGCTTACCAAATGGTGAAAGAACCAAGAGGAAACCAGAGCTGTACCATGGTGGTAAACAGATTTTTGGTAAGATTGATACGGGCCCACCACTGCTGATGGCCTTCCTCTTCCCATGGCACTTCAGTTACATGAACTAGGAAATTCCTGCTTTCCCTGAGCTGGTATATATTTGTTTTCTGTCACTTACAGACCAAAGCATCCTGACGAATGCAGAAATGAACGCTTTGTCTATTATAGTTCATTGTGGCCCGAGTCTTGAGTTGATTATCTTTAATCAACAGCACATGGAAATCTTTACTGGAGTCATTTGTTGAAATCCACTGGAAGGAATTGTAACTTGTAAAATTGTAACTTGTACAATTCCTTGGAAGGAATTGTAATTGTAAAATAAAACAGAATTTTATCTGTCCATACCCTCTTCTTTTCTTGTTGTTTTTGTCAGTGAGACTTGATCTGTGTTGCTTAGAGTGCTACTCAATTTGAGTTTTCCCCAGAAGCAGACCGTGATAGAGGATTTGAAAGCCAGTGGTTATTTTGGAGGTGATCCCGAGAGTATCAGTAAGGGATTGAGGGAATAAACGTGGAAAGAGAAGAATGTGTTATTGAGAAGTTTCCTCCAGAGTGCCACTGGGACTCATCCCTGCCTGGGAATTCTGGGGGACAATGCAGAATAAGCTCCAGAAATACCCACTCAGGGATATTTATCCCCCAACTCACATCTATCATTGGCTGAGGGCTGTTTCCAGGGCTTTCATTCCCCTAACACATCTGGCCTGTCCTGCTCAGCAGCTGAGAACAAGCTGTTAGGTGGAGACTTGTAGGGATCTGTGATAGAACGTCATAGGCATGAGCTTGGGGGACCCCAAGGGTTCAAGGGGACATGGGAGGGGCACAGCCAGCTTCTGCCACCAGAAGTGTGAGTGTTCTTGTTTTCGATTCCTGTGCTTCTAGCTTAGTCTCTTTTCGTAACAGGAAGGTGGATTGTGTTCATATTGATTCATAAGTAATGACTCTTCACAAACACAGTAGCTTTAGAACTTATCAAGCTTTCTCTCTGCTTGGGACAAAGATATTGAAGTCAAAAGTATGATGTTCTCTAGGCTATTTCATTCATTCATTCATTCATTCCTACAACAGATGCTTTGGGGGAACAGAAATCAATAAGCCAAAGTCTCTGTCCTTGCAAAGCTCAGAAGCTGACATCAGGCAGACAGAATAAAATCATACTGCTTTGATAAAGGTGGATAAAGACTGCTCTTAGATAGCAGGGCAGGGACACAAAGAAGGCAGTGTTTGTATCTTTTTTTTTTTTTTAAGATTTTATTTAATTATTTGTCAGAGAGAGAGGGAGAGAGAGCAAGCACAGGCAGACAGAATGGCAGGCAGAGGCAGAGGGAGAAGCAGGCTCCCTAATGAGCAAGGAGCCCGATGTGGGACTTGATCCCAGGATGCTGGGATCATGACCCGAGCTGAAGGCAGCTGCTTAACCAACTGAGCCACCCAGGCATCCCGGCAGTGTTTGTATCTTTAAAATGAGGAAGGCATAGAGGAAGGGCACTTATTCTCCTGACACCTACCTTGGAGTAGTAAACCACCCCAAACCTGTGGCATGAAATAGCATCCATTTTAGTAGGCTCATGCTTTTGTGGGTGAGGAATTTGAAAAGGAGTGCAGAGGAGCCAGAGTGTCTCTTGGGCGTAATGTCCGCAGCCAGACAAGGAAGACTAGAAAGCCAGAAGCAACACAAGGCTCGGGTGTGGAACCATCCACAAGCTCCTGGCAGTGGATGTTTGTGGAGACTGCAGAGGGTTGCCAATGGGTACTATGCTTGGCCTCTCTACAGGGCCAAATGGGCATCCTCATAGCGTGGTGGCCAGATCCAAAGGACAAGTGCCCCAAGACAACCCGCAGAAGCTGCCTTTTGGGACCACGAGGCAGAAGTCTCACATCTCCACTGTGAACACAAGCCTGCCCAAACTCAGTGGGAGGAATCTTAGACCTGTCTCAGTAGATGGACTCTCAGGTTCCTATGACACAATGAGCGGCATCTGGGAAGAGAGAGATGGGTGCATTCGCTTTGCAAAAATACCGTCTCCCATAGTATTGAAGGGATATGATCATTTTGTCTATCTGGTATTTAGCACTATCTTCCCTGGGCTGCATTATTTCCTGAGAAGTACCTTTTAAAATTATTTAAATTGTCTCAGATCATTTCATAAAGATATGAAGAGAAGGATTCATTATTTGATACATTTGTCACCCCTCCTTTGCCCACAGAGATTTCCTCCCTTAGAGAAGGGAGGCACTTAGAGAAAGCACACCATAGAGTCTGGACAGAGTGGGGAAGAGGGCCCCAGAATTAGCCGACCAGGGTCTTTTTAGAGGTCAGTCAAGGGCAACGACTATGAATATTCTTATCTTAATATCAAAGTTGGTTATAAACATAGACACCCATATCCATGCTAAGCTCATTTTTTTCTTATTGAATCTAATTCTCAGAAATATTTTTTTAAAACTTGAATTTATTTAGTCTGTGGCATTATTATGCCCACTGCCCCTGAATAACATTCTGGTTTATGTTACTTTTTGAATAATTGTGTGCTGAGTGTCTGGGCTGGTTGAGACGATCTCTTTTGTCCATTACTTGGACTTTTTTAAAAAGCTGAAACGTAACAGTTTTCATTTTTAAAGCCATATTTAAAAAACCTTCACAACAGACATCTTGTAATTAAGGTAGACAGCTCATGGAGACATTTCAACATTTAGCTGAATGAAGTAGCTAGGAGGCAGTCTTGTACTGTGGTCTGACAGTTGGTGGCTTGAATCCTAACGTGCTACTTACTCTTCTGTAAGTAGAAGTTACTCAACTTCTAGGGGTCTTGGTTTCTTAATCTGTAAAATGGGGTCTCGTATCACAGCACCGAGGAAGTAAGACAATTCAAGCGCTCAGTACCTGGGAGTGTGTACATTGACTATTGGGGGACTCTAAGAGACATGTAGCTACTTGTATGCACACCAGTTTCTCTCTGGAGTTAGAGAGCAAGGCTATATCCACATCAGCAACCTTCAGAATTTTACCTCCGTTTCCTGCCCGCCCAGGCTGAGAAAAGGCAGAGGATGAACTGAGGCCGGAGGCCTTTTGTTACTTGTGGATGCCTCTGTGTGGGTGTGGCTGTCAGAGCAGGGCTGTGAAGGACAACTTCCTTTACCAGCCATTTCTTCCCCTCTCACCTTCTCTCGTCTCGGCTTCCATTTCCTGAGACCACAAGCTTCACAGACGTTTCTGGGTTATTTCTCAGTGACACATATTCATTGAAGAGGAGGCCAAGATTTGTAGGGGCAAGGCAGCTCGAGTCTGAATGGCTCCCTTGGCAAGGCCCCACAGTCCTCTGAGCAGCCTCACTCCTCTGTGCTCACAGTTGAATTTGGAGCCCCTGTGGTGTAGCTCCCTGGCCCCCGTGGGGTTGTCAGGAAGGGCAGAGCTGTAATCTGCCCTGCCAGAAATTAAAGGCCTAGTCCTCCACTCCTTCCCCGACCACGTCGTGTGGAGACAGCAGGTTCACTTAGCGCCCCTGGAAATGGCAAGAAAATCAACATCTTGCTTGATCTTCTTCCTACTTGCTTTTCTTTCCTTTTCTTTAATTTTTAAGTTAGAAAGCCAGGAAGTCACTATGAAATCACTGAAAATGTCAACCAAAGAACTGCCTGTTTCATTTGGCCCCTGGGTGTGTGTGTGAGTGTGTGTGTGTTTTATCTTAATTATTATATCGATGACATTCCACCTTTCAAATTAAATCCCTTCCCTCATTATCTGGGTTTGCCATTATTATTGTGTGAGTTGAAATGGATTTCATGACAACTCTGAAAAACCAGGGTTGGCTAAATTTAGCTTTAATTAGGCATCATCGTAGCCCCGTGATTATTCCCTCATTTCGTTCGGATTCTAACTGGAATGCTGAGCGAGGCTTTGGCATGGTTTTTGTGCAATTTTCATAGAATTATCCCCCACATTTCTTGCGATCATGGTAATTGTTTTGTGCCACAAATGGTTTTTGCAGATAGAGCTTCAATCCCTTTTTACAACCCAGAGTTCGTTAGGGATAGTCAAGCTAGTGCCACAGCTAGCAGCTTCTGGGAGGAAAACCCCAGACAAAATATCTGGACTCTCTGCCTAATACTGACCCTCTTGTAGCTCCCCCGGGGGAAACTGGGCACTAGCTACTCCAGTTCAGGTGTATCCAACACCTCCCAATAGAGAGATTGCCATGAATAATGAGCAAAATGGGATTTTTCCAGACCTTGGCTGATCCCTCCCTGAACTGGAGACAGTTGAATGTCCCGGTTAAGAGGTAGGTTGTGAAGCCAGAATGCCAAGTTCAAACCTCCGCTTGACTTTTACCAGACTTTCAGCTTGAGGGAATATACCTCTTTGGACCTTGGCTACCTCCCATGTCAGATGGAAATGTGGTCTTAGTGCTTCCCGGGGTCACTGTAAGGACTCCGGGAGCTGACAGAGAGCATTTACAACAGTGCTGGGCACAGGATACGACATGTAACTGCGTATCAGTAACTGCGTTGCTGATGCTGCTTCTGCTACTCCAGGCATCTTGGAAAACAACATCCCAGGGCTCTGTTAGCAAGTTGCAATAGAAGGCAGGCACAGGCTGGGATTAAGAAGCACAGTTTCATTCCCTGGCAGAGGAACTCACAGGAGCTAGACAGGATGTAATCTGTTGTGGACATTATTGACTTTGCCTGCCTGACATACTTACCCTCTCCTGGATTTTCCTCTCGGGAACTGGATGAGTCAGGATCTAGTTGGCAACATAGAGACCATTCCAGGTATGTCAAATAGAGTGGATTGTATTCTGGGAACTGGTTCTGCAGTTGGTGGGAGGGATGGAAGGCCAAAGGGTTGGTAAGACTGCCCGGTGGTTAGCAACAACAGGCTCTCTCTCACCCACACACACAGGGTGAGCCCAAAGGAGGAGGCTGAGTCCAGGGCCATTTTGCTGAAAGCTAGAACTATGGTGTGTCCACCCAGCTAGAGTTGACCATGAAGGGAGAGGCTCCGTGTGAGACACAGTCATTGTCTGTGACACCCCCTGAAGCAGAGGGCAGGGTGGGTAAGTAGCTGGGCTTCTGTCTCTCCCTACCCTCTCATCTTCCATCAGTGCCTCCAGTTAGGATCCCCCCCCGAGCACCAGAGGCAAGGCCATCAAGCAGAACTCTCTGTGCTGCTGAGCAGAGATCTGACAGCTAGTAAGCAAATGTCTGGCCCAGGAATGATCTCACCTCCCCCCACCCACTCTTATGGCTCTGGAGCACCTTGACCTTTGGCTCCAAGGGTGCTCCTGTGACCTAGGCTTCACGGATCAGCATTTGCCTCTCCTCAAGCTAGAGTGACCCGTATGGGTCCAATGAGAGTCCCTCTGGGATTCTGGGGAGAGAGAAAGCTGCTTTCTGATAGGGGTTCCAGCCTTATGGAGTGTAGACACAGAGTTGGTAATGGTCTTGTTGCCGCCATAGAGAAAGGAATGGCTTAGAATGAAGTCAGTGTAAGGGAAAGCAGAACATGAGAATGGAAAGATTACCAGCAACTATGTCCAAATACCTAGATCTGCCTTCCTGTGCCTGGACCTCTCAGCTGTGTGAACCATCATTTCTATGCTTTCCCCCTTCCTTTCTTTTTTTTTGGGGGGGGGGGGGGGTAAGTCACTTTCTGCCACTTTTAGCTAAATGCATTCTAACCCATACACAATAGACCTGAGACAGATCTGGGGTACTCAGAGATGACTACAATAAAATCTTGTGAACACTCAGAGGGATGTCTGTCTGTGGGGTCAGTCATGGGGTTGGACATTTTTGTATAAGCCAGAAACCCAGAGATCAGAAGAAGAGCCCTCCTCGGGGTCAGATGCCCTATTTCTCATGCAGAATCTAGCTATAATAAACTTCTTACGAATCCCTCAGCTGTGTTTTTTCTCTCCCTTATCACCAGCTGTCACACTTGGTATTCCTTCAATACCGAGAACTCTTACTTTCATCCTTAAAAATTATTTTTTCTGATGAAGACTTCTTATATGTCAGGTACTGTGATATGAGCTTATGTATAAGGAACTTATATAAGTATAGGCTCTAGATATGAATATACATATGTGTATTTGTATGCATATATGTATACATTGCCTGTTTATTTTTCTTTAAAGGTTTTATTTATTTATTTATTTATTTTGGAGAGAGAGTGTGAGCGGGGGGAAGAGCAGAGGGAGAGAGAATCTCAAGCAGACTCTGTACTGAACAGGGAGCCCAACACCAGGGCTTAGTGGCAAACTCAACCTCGTAACCTTGAGATCATGACTTGCGCCAAAGCCAAGAGTCTGATGCTTAACAAACTGTACCACTCAGGCACCTTACCTCTCCTATTTAATCTTTACCTTTGCAGACAGTAACTTAAGAGGAAAGAATTGTTAGTATTCCTATTTGCATTCTCAAAATGTAGAAGCTGAGGCTGAGATGGGTTAATGACTTTCCCTAGGACTTGAACCTGGGCCATCAGATCCCATATCCCACCACACTAACCATGAAACCTCCCTCTTCTCAGAGTATCCTTATCTATCCATCTGCTCTCAGATTATATCTATGCTTCAGTTAGGTTTAGTCCCATTGCTGTGTATTTCCCAAGCCCCCTGTTCTTCTCCCCATAGTTGTCAACAGTATTGCACACCAGACCATGGGCCCTGACAGGGGTATCTTACATCTGCCTTGGGCTCTGCGCTGTCCTCAATGTCTAGCATATCACAGGCTTTCAGTGACCATCTCCATAACTAAAGGAATAATGACTGTTCAACCACAGGTGTAGATTTAAAGGAATTCTTTCATTCAGGATTTATCTGAAAATTGAGTGAGAAGTCACCATTTTCACATAAGGATCAAGGAGTTGGGCTATGAAGGAGGCCAGGACTGCTGTTGGAAGGAATCAGATACAGTTTGATCCAGTTCCCCAGTTTAAAGAATGAGGATTCCAATCGTTTCTCGGCCTTTTGGCCAAGATCAAGTGTAAAGAATGAGAATTCCAGGGCTGCTAGCCAGATAAAGAGAGACTGTTGGGCAAGAGGAAACTTGCCATACTCCCAAACCATACCTTGTATATCTGCCCTAGTTACCTCACAACAAAGAATCTCTCTTCACTTACCTTCCCAGAAGGCTGTGAGCTTTCAAGAGCAGGAATTCTGCCTTTCAGCTCTCTTTCCTGGCCCTTAGTCTGGGGCCTGGCACCTTCCGGGCCTTTCCCGGATACTACTTGATTACTTGTTGATGGACTGTCTACTCCCAGGTCTACCTTCGTCACTGTCCTGGGCTGAGGTATCATGGACAAGGCCCATGTTATATCCTGAGTGGCTGTCTGCTCTAGGCAGCCTTACTGGGGGTACCAGCTGTTCAAGGGACCAGTGTGTTGACATTTTATAAATTCCTCATGCTTCCTTATTTCTGGTAATGTTATCTGCTGGCAGATACTGCTCTTCATTACTCAAAGTATGTGATGGTTGGCTTAAATGTATTCCTGTAGGCATTGTAGGCATATTCGCTCATTTATTCATGCATTCATCATTCAGCAAATATTTACTGAACCTGGAAACGTGTCAAATATAAGGAGACACACTGTAGGTTCATGGCTGTTGGTGGTGGGGTAAGGGGGTGGATAAAACAAACATGAATCTTGCTCTCAAAGAGCTGAGTTGAAAATACAGGAGCTCCTATTTCTTGGGCACCTACTTTGTGCCAGGCATTTGGTAAATATTTTCCATATATTATTTGACTTATTCTTTACCGTCGCCATAAAATGTAGGTAATCAATGAAGCAACTAAGGTTTTATATATTAAAGCTACTTGCTCAGGATCACATAGCTGATAAGAAGCAGAATGGGGATTCCTTTCACCATCTCTAAGAAACCAAAGCCTCATTCCTCCCTCTATGCTTACTGTCTCCAAAATAAGGATGAGATAAAAGGTGGGCTGTGACCTTTGGCGTTCAAAGTGCCATAGAAGATCATGGCAGCCACTTTCAGCCATGGGGCTCCTGAACACTTCTGGAATTTTTTTTTTTTTTAAGATTTTATTTATTTGACACAGAGAGAGAGAGAGCACAGGCAGGCAGAGAGGCAGACAGTGAGAGAGGGGGAAGCAGGCTCCCCGCCGAGCAGAGAGCCCCATGCGGGGCTCTATCCCAGGACCCTGGGATCATGACCTGAGCCAAAGGCAGAGACTTTAACCCACTGAGCCACCCAGGCGCCCCAACTTCTGGAATATTGAAGCCATCCACATGGGCATCTATAATGCCCATCCCCTAATCTGGATGGAAAATGAAAATTCGTTGGAACCTCAAGTACTTGTGAACCCCAACATGAAATCCCAGGTATTTGGAATCAATTTTCCATTTCTGTAAGATGGTCCATGTGTGGCACACACAGCCTTTGGTGTTTTTCCGTTTTGCCTTGCTTCGCTCCAAGCATCTGTGTAGCAGTGCTCCATATGGAATGGGGTTCTGGGAACAAGCAGAGGTTAATTCTTTTTGCCTGTTTGTTTCAAAGTCTGTAACTTTAAAGATTTCCAATGTATGCTGTCTAAGGTAGAGATTATCTTGGAGCAAAGCCTCCTTTGTTCTAGGAGGCCCCCTCTGGTGGGCAGTGCTAGTCAAGACTAAGTTTGGGAAGTCACCCAAAGGCAAACTGTATAGCCTGTCTCTGTTCTCTTGAGCCTTGTCAGTGAGAGCACATCAGAGCTGTGTGAGAGAATTCCTTTCTTTCTAAAGCTAGACTGAAAAAAACTTATCTGAGCTCTTTATATGTTCCTCATAAAGATTGTGAGTATTGGCCAAGGCAAGTTTCTTTCACATCAGCTTAGAAGAAAATGTGGATTGGGCTTAGTAGAGATCTAGCCACTGGGTGATGGTTTCACACACAGAGCGGGCAGCTCTAGCTGGAGAACCTTGACCAGTCCACTTCAGTAGTCCAGTCTTGGCTATGTGGGCAGGGACCATAGTGTGTGTTGGGCGGGGTAGGTGGTGAGTTGTGGTGGTCTTCCCTTCAAATAAATGGATGTTACCACTGTCAATCATCCTGGGAACTTAACAGGCACTCTGAGAACTATGGTAGGCTCAAGCACCCTTTTTTCCCCTTTAAGGGAGCCCTCGATTCGGTAGGGGGTGGCTTCAGTTGATCCCTGACCTGTGGCGGTCTCCTAGGAAGCCGTTAAAATCCCTGAGGATGAATTCAGGACCACAGCCTCTGGAAATAATGAATCTTGGAGCAGATGTGAGTTATCCTCTGTGGAGTATTCCCTTGATTTCCGTCTTTAGTAAATTCTCATTAGAAAAGAAAAACGTGGATGTTTTAGGTGTAAATGTTGACATCATCGAAGTTTTACATTCTTTCATTTGCTAGCTGTGTGCTTGTCAGCTTACTTCACCTCTTTAAGCCTGTGATTCTTTATTTGTAAAGTAGGTAACAATCACGCCTAACCCACAGTATTACTGCCTATTAGCTGAAAATGTTAGAAGTGAATCAGAATCTCTCTGTGATTTTGATGTCTCCATGACTAATTTCCCAGAGGCAGGTTGGCTGTAAACTAAAGAGAATTATCATTAGACATTCAGAGCAACATACCTATACTTTTGGTAAAACAAAAAAACAAAAAACAAAAAACCTTTCTCCAGAGAAGTACCAATTAGATGTTGATAGGATAGAGTATTTTCATTTTTTAGCGAGAATTTTGAAAAGCATTAATGCTTCTTAATGACATCATGGTGACAAAGGTGCTATAAAGAAATGGGGAGAGGGAATGAATCTACAATGATAACATCACTTTGGTGAAACTTATTTGTTATTAAGCATATTTAAAAAGAAAATGGATAGTAATTGAATTCAATTTATAACACTTTAATGGAATCATTTTCATTAAATGGGAAGGAATGCGTATTTTGAAGCATGCTGATCATGTGTTTCTGCGAGGAGAAAATTCCCTTGCTTCAGGAGCCAGAGAAAGCTGGACAGATTTTCCCCTCAACAAACAAGGCGTTGTCCTAGAAATCTGGTCCTCCTTATCCCACCAGGTTCAATTGTTCAGCTCCTCTGCTAATTGTTTCTGCTGGCAGTTTTCAAAGGAATCAACAAGAAGAGTCCTGCAAAGTGAAATTGGGCATTCAGTTATGAAATCTGGTGTGAAGTCATTCTGGTGCACTATTGAGAGAAGATCAGAGCAGCTCGTAAATTCATGAGCCATTAATGGAGCTTAGATTCCAAACACACAGGCATGTTTCTTGACTAAGCACAATGTTACAGGTGATTTTCTGTCTGCTTTCAGTCCTGTGCCTATACTCTTTTTTGTTTTTTGAAAAAAAAAATGTATTATGCTTTCTTAATTTTTCCATGACTTCATTAATGCTCTAAAAAACATCTAAGACAACATGAATTTGTATTTTGAGAAAGGAAAGTGTATAAAACTGTGTATTAATTTAATTTCTTTCTTTGCTTTGCTTTGTGGGTTTTTAAAAATTCTATTTATTTAAACCAAAAAAAAAAAAATGAAAACAGTTTGCCATTTTTCCTCCCTGACCTCCACCTCTGGAAATCACCAATCTGTTCTCTATATCTGTGAGCTTAGTTATTATATCTATATCTATATCTATATCTATATCTATATATTTTAGACTCCACGTATAACAGAGGTCATACAGTATTTTTTCTTTCTCTGTCTGAATTATTTCACTTGGCCTCATGCCCTTGAGGTCCATCCATGTTATCACAAATGGCAGGATTTCATTCTTTTTATTGGCTGACTAATACTCCATTATATAAGTATATGCCTTGTCATCTTTATCCATTCATTCATTGATGAATATTTAGGTTGTTTCCATATCTTGGCTATTGTAAATAATGCCTCAATGAATATATATCCTTTTGAATTAATGTTTTCATTTTCTTCAAATACCCAGAATTGGAATTGCTGGATCATATGAAAGTTCTGTATTTAATTTTTTCAGGACTCTCCATGTTGTTTTCCACAGTGGCAGCACCCATTGACATTCCCACCAACAGTGCACATGGGTTCCCTTTTCTCTATATCCTGACCAACACTTGTTATTTCTTGTCTTTTTGAGGACAGCCATTATAACGGTATGAGTTGATAGCTCATTATAGTTTGATTTGCTTTTCTCGGATCAATAGTGGTGTTGAGCATCTTTTCATGTACCTGTTGGCTGTCTGTATGTCTTCTTAGGGAAAGTGTCTATTTAAAGCTACCCAATTTTTATTTTTTTAATTAAAAAAAATGTTTTTTGTTTTTTTATTAACATATAATGTATTATTAGCCACAGAGGTACAGGTCTGTGAATTGCCAAGTTTACACACTTCATAGCACTCACCATAGCACATACCTTCCCCAATGTCCATACGCAACCACCCTCTCCCTATTCCCCTCCCCACGGCAACCCTCAGTTTGTTTTGTGAGATTGAGTCTCTTATGGTTTGTCTCCCTCCCAATCCCATCTTGTTTCCTTTATTCCTTTCCTATCCCCCAAGCCTCCAGTGTTGCCTCTCAACTTCCTCATATCAGGGAGATCATATGATAATTGTCTTTCTCTGATTGACTTATTTTGCTCAGCGTAATATCCTCTAGTTCCATCCACGTCGTCACAAATGGCAAGTTTCATTTCTTTTGATGGCTGCATAGTATTGCATTGTATATATATAGCACATCTTCTTTATCCATTCGTCTGTTGATGGACATCTAGGTTCTTTCCATAGCCTGGCTGTTGTGGACATTGCTGCTATAAACATTCGGGTGCACGTGCCCCTTCAGATCACTACATTTGTATCTTTAGGGTAAATACCCAGTAGCATGATTGCTGGGTCATAGGGTATAGAGCTGCCCAAGTCTTAATCAGATTGTTTATTGTTTTGTCATTGAGTTGTGTGATTTTTTAAAATATATTTTGGATATTAGCACATTATCAGATATATGACTTGCAAATATTTTTTCTCATTCAGTAGGTTGCCTTTTCATTTTGTTGATAGTTTCCTTTGCTGTGCAGAAGCTTTGTAGTTTGATATAGTCTCCTTTGTTTAGTTTTGTGGTTGTTGCCTTTGTTTTTGGTGTCACCTTCAAAAAAATTATTACCAAGACCTGTGTCAAGGAGCTTGTCACCTAAGAGTTTTATGGTTTCAGGTCTTACATTGAGGTCTTTAATCCATTTTGAGTTTAATTTTGTGTATGATATAAGATGTTGGTCCAGTTTCATTCTTTCGCTTATGGCTGTCCAATTTTCCCAGCACTACTTACTGAAGAGACTATTCTTTCCTATTTATATTCTTGGCTCTTTTGTCATAAATTCATTGACCATATATGCATGGATTTATTTCTGAGCTCTATATTAATTTCATTTCTCTGCATGTCTAATTTTATGCCAATACCCTACTGTTTTAATTACCATATCTTTGTAATATAGTTTGAAATCAGGGAGCATTCTGCCTCCAGCTTTGTTCTTCTCTCTCAAAATTGCTTTTGTTACTCAGGGTCTTTTATGATTACATAAATATTTTAGAAGTTTTTGTTCTATTTCTGTGAAAAATGCCTTAGGAATTTTGATGGAAATTTCAGTGAATCTGTATATCACTTAGGTATTATGGACAATTTAACAATATTAATTCTTTCAATTCATGATCATGGAATATCTTTCCATTTATTTGTGTCTTTTTCAATTTCTTTCACTAATGTCTTGTAGTTCTCAATATATGTCTTTTACCTCCTTAAATTTATTCCTAGGTAATTAAATGGGGGACCTGAAACCATAAAAATCCTAGAAGAGAACACAGGCAGTACCTCTTTGACCTTGGCTTTAGCAACTTCTTTCTAGATATGTCACCTGAGGCAAGGGAAACAAAATAAAAATAAACTATTAGGACTACATCAAAATAAAACCTTCTGCACAGCGAAGGAAACCATCAACAAAACTACAAGGCAGAGGCGCCTGGGTGGTTCAGTGGGTTAAAGCTTCTGCCTCCGGCTCAGGTCATGATCCCAGGGTCCTGGGATTGAGCCCACATCAGGCTCTCTGCTCAGCAGGGAGCCTGCTTCCCCCAACCTCTCTCTGCCTGCCTCTCTGCCTACTTGTGATCTCTGTCAGATAAATAAATAAAATCTTAAAAAAAAAAAAAAACTACAAAGCAACCTACAGAAGGGGAGAAGATATTTGCAAATGACGTATCTGATAAAGGTTTAGTAGTGAAAATACAAAGAACTTCAAAAACTCAACACACCCAAAATGAATAATCCAATTAAAAAATGGGCAGAAGACATGAATAGATACTTTTCCAAAAAAGACATCCAGATGGCCTGCAGACATATGGAAAGATGCTCAACATCACTTAGCAGGGAAACGCAAATCAAAACTATAATGAGGTGTCATACTCAACACCTGTCAGAATGGCTAAAATCAACAACACAAGAAACAAAAGGTGTTGACTAGGATTTGGAGAAAGGGGAACCCTCCTGCACTGTTGGTGGGAATGCAAACCGGTGCAGCCACTCTGGAAAATAGTATAGAAGTTCCTCACTAAGTTAAAAATTGAGCTGTTCTACAATCTACCAATTGCACTACTGGGTATTTACCCAAAGAATACAAAAATACTAATTCAAAGGGATATGTGCACCCTGTTGTTTATACTAGTATTATCTACAATAGCCAAATTATGGAAACAGCCCAAGTATCCATCAATTGACATATGGATGAAGAAGATGCGTATATATAATATGTATATATGCATATATATATACTACTCAACCATATAAAAGGATGAATTAAATCTTGCCATTTACAATGACATGGATAGAGTTAGAGAGTATTGTTTTTACTGAAATAAGTCAGAGAAAGACGAATACCATATAATTTCACTCATGTGAAATTTAAGAAACAAAATAAATGAGCAAAGGGGAAGGTTTTTGATCACTGATTCAATCTCCTTACTAGTAATCCATTTGTTCAGATTTTCTGTTTCATCATGATTTAGCTTTGGGAAGTTATATGTTTCAGTAATTCATCCATTTCCTTGTTTCCCAGTTTGTTAGCATATGCTTGCTCATAGGAGTCTCTATTGATCCTTTGTATTTCCCTGGTATCAACTGTAACATCTACTCTTTGATTTCTGATTTTATTTATAAAAGAGGAGTCCACTCTCTTTTTCTCTTGGTCAATCTACCTAAAGATTTGTCTATTTTATCTCTTCAAAAAGTCAGCTCTTAGTTTTGTTGATCTTTTATATTATCTGTATAGCCCTTATTTATTTCTGCTCCAATCTTTATTTTCTTTCTTCTACTAACTCTGGCTCCATTTGTTCTTCTTTTTTTAGTTCCTTGAGGTATAAACTTAGGTTGTTTATTTAAGACTTTTCTTTTTCTTTTTTTTTCTTGTTTCTTTTTAAGTAGGTTCCACACCCAGCATGGAGCCCAAAGTGGGGCTTGAACTTTTGACTGATATGAAAAGTCACACCCTTTACTGACTAAGTCACCCAGACATTCCGAGATTCTTCTTGTTTCTTGATGTAGGTGTTTATTGCTATGAACTTCCCTTTTAAAACTGCTTTTGCTTCATCCTATAATTTTAGAATATTATATTCCCATTTATATTTATCTCAAGGCCTTTTTTTTATTTCTCTTTTGATTTCTTCTTTGACACCTTGGTTCTTCAGTAGCATGCTCCTTAATTTCCTAAGTGCTTATACTTTTAATTATTTCTAAATCACAAATAATATGTAAGCCACTTGGAGTTTGGATTCTGAGCTCAAACTGCTAAGGTCGAAATCCCATATCTACCACTTACTAACTATGTGACCAGCTCCTTTAAAGTTCTTTGGCCCTCAACTCATTTTTAAGACTTTAAAATGGGAATAAGAAAACTTATCTTATGGCTTAAAATGAAGACTTAGTGAAATAACATGTAAAGTGCCTAGCACAATTTATAAAAATCATTGGTATTATTTTCTTTGTTTTTATTATTATACTTGGAAATGACAGAAACCTAATTCAAATTAGTTTTCAAAAACAATAATGATAGCATATACTGGGGATACAGTATGTGCCATTCAGTAGGATAAGCGTTTCATTTAATTAAAAGGACTTTTCAAAATTGCATTAGTGAGAAACCTAGATTTGGTTTGGATCCAGGTAAGTCTAGACCCAGGTGTTCGAATGAGGTCCTCAGAAATCTGTGTCTCTCTACCTCTCAATTCTCCCTTCTCTGTTAGCTTTGGTCTCAGTCAGATTCTCTCCATGAGAGAGCCAGATACAACTAGCAGTTCCACGTGTTCATTCATTCAGCTCCCCTAGCCCAATGCTTCCAGCAACAGTTTTTGTTTCGATAGATTTGAGTTACTATCCCTCCCTGACCAATAACCTTGATGAACCTTCTGATTAACCCATGCTGGATCAGTGTGCAATCTTTCTATTCTCGCTTCCAAAAACAGGAAGACAGACGATCACAGGCAACAGAAGTCAAAACTCAATGGACAACATCTTCATATGTGGTAGGAGACAGGAAAAACTCCAACCCAAAGGTAGCAGAACTGGAGTGAAATCAACAATGGTGCAACAGGAAGGAAGAGGGGATTCTGAAATGTCCTACATGCTGCAAACACACCAAATGGCCAAATGCAAGAGAGAATTGCATCCTGGGTTGTGAATTGCTGTGAGCAGATTTGAGAGCAAAGAATAAAACTAGGGAGCTGAGAAAGGGAGAAGTGCTTGTACACTGCAAATTACATCTCTATAAATGGAATGGTCTGCAAGCAACGTCATCTCTGGATCAATTTAAGCACCCGGATTGTGTACTTCAATACATCCCCAGGGCTCCTTAGAGAAATGGCTGATTCTAGGTCTGGGGCAGGGAGGAGGCAGGGTGAGCTTGAGATAGCTTGTTTGTCAGAAAGCAAGGAAACTATCCGAGATTAATAGATTTGCGTCGAAATGACATAGAAGGTGGTCTGAAGGGGCTCCTTCTCTCCAGTGGCCAAAGTTGGGAAAATCTGGACATCAAAAAGAATGGTGCTTATAGATAAAATGTATTTAATGTACAAAATTCATGACTTCATAGAGATACTCAAGAAAGACAATACCAGAAAAGCATCATATGAGATTAAACAACTTCTTACTTTTTAATTTGTAATTAAAGGAAAAACGAGATATTTATTCTGCTTTTCCAGTAGGAACTATATGAAAGAATAACCAACTAGCCCATTTGATAAAGTGCTCTCCTTTACAAAAGTATGTCAGTTAATAAATGTAGAAGGAATGAGAAAAGTAGAAAACATCATTTGGCAAAACCTGAAACCCAATGGAAGGAAGGATTTAAGCAAGATTTCTGTTAGGTGAGTGAGTGTTGGAGGACAAGACATTGCATAGGGCCAGAGCAACCCTAAACTGATTCCTTTCTAATCACGTATCAGTTATTTATTGCCAAGTAACAAATCATTCAAAAAGTCTAGCAGCTAAAAGTAGTAATCATTTATGATTCTTCATTCCTCTGTGGGTCAACTTTACTGGGCTCTGTATTCAGCTGATGACTCACCTGTCACTGATTAATCTCAGGGGGACTCACTCACATGTCTGGTAGTCGACAGGGATGGCTGGATGGCTGAGGCCCTTCTCTACAGACTTTCTCAAGATGACGTAGGCTGGCTTTACTCACATGTCTGGGACCTCAGCTGGAACAGCTGGGGCACTCTCCATGCGGGGTCTCATGTTCCTGGAGGCTAGTCTGAGCTTCTTTATAAGACAGTCTCTGGGTTTCAGCCACAGAGTGGGGACACACATGGTACATGTTTTCTGGGCCTCTGTTTGTATCATGTTCATTAGTATCCCGTCCACCAAAGAAAGTGACATAGCCACACCCAGATTCAGGGGGTGGAGAAATGGAAATCAATCTCTAACTAACAATCCAGTATAACTTTGTGCAGTGAGGGAAGTGTTCCTTATCTGCGCTGTCCAAACGATAGCCACTAGCCACCTGTGGTTATCGAGCAACTGAGGAACTTGATTTTCAATTTTAATGAATTTGAGCATAAATTTAAATAGCCATGTCTCCACATTGGAGAGTGCAGTTCTTGATACAGAATCACCTATGGTATATTTTGGTCCAAAATGCTTAGCATGAACCCATCAATCCTTTAGATCTAACTTCAAGTTCATAAGAGATAGAGGGGTGTAGGAATCAGCTACATGGTACAACAAGGAAGCAAGCAGATAAATCTAGAAGTTAAGACCATCCACAGGAGAACTGGCTCTGTGTCTTCAACAAGCCAACATCACAGAGGATCATAACAGATTGAAGAAACATAAGGGATCTAAAAGTCAGATAATATTTCTTGATAGGATCCCTGCATAGGACCAAACAGTTGTAAGAAATTTTTTAGCCTAATTGGGGAAATTTGAATATGGCTGAATTAATCAATGACATAAGAAAATGTACTGAAATGGAAAGGTAAAGATCACTGATTTTAAAAAAAAAAGGTTAATTTTTAGAACAGTATGTAGAGTGTAATCTTATGTTGGCAAAGAAAAATACATTCAAATAGGTGAGTGTGTATAAATGCAAATATATATACAAAGGCAGTCTCCAGGAGCACATGCAAGAAGATGTAAGACATGGTAATTCTGGGTGATGGGAAGGGCAAGTTTGGTTTACTTGTTTGCCTGACTTTATGAATTTTTTGTAAATGTAAAATGCGCTACCTCTAGAATAAAAAAAGGGGTTATTTTTTTAAAAGATAAAGACACTACTAAGTGCTTAGAAGTTACCAAGATAAGCAGCCATTGTACTGTGTGTGTGTGTGTGTGTGTGTGTGTGTGTGTGTTTGTGTGTGTGTTGAGGAAATGCTTCATCATGATAACATTGCAAATATTTCCTGCAGACACAGAAAGACTGTAGGGCTCTGCAGCTGCTGGAAATGGCTTAGCTAATCTCAAGGATCTGGTAAATGGATCACTTCCTCCTGGCACCACAGAAACTTCAGCCACATCAAGTTAGACTAATCATTCAACATGTCCCATTGACTAGCATGTTCTAGAGTGTTCTGGTATGAATCATTCATTCAGGCTTCTAATTATGTTGCTTGGTTTCCCTCAGAAACAATAGCTCCAGGGACTGAAGGCTATACAACAGGGAAAGTGAATAAATTGGTGTATTGCCAGGTGTCAAACAAATAGGAATATGCCACAGGAAAAGTGCTCCATCCATAATTAAAGACAACATTTTAAAGTTTTACCGGAAATTGATAATACTGTGCTTTCTTTTAATGTGGTTTGTCCTTTAGTGATAGGTGCATATTTTAAAGTAGGTCTAACATTAGATATACGTTCAACTTTTCTCATAGAAAATGTAACTGCTGAATAGAAAAATATATTTATAAATGTCTCATTGTCACCTTTTATGTCCGGGTGTTCAATGTAGAAGTTTTAAGAGCTGATGTTTTTCCCAGAAAGCATATTCAGGACTACTAAGTACAAAGTGAATTGATGCCTGACGATTTTTTTTTTTAACAACTTTTTACATAATTGTCAAATTGTCACAGCCATAATAAAAATCTAGATTGACACTGGTTTGTTTTGGAATTACATGGCTGTCTTTTAAAATAAACATGTATTATCATTTCTGAGTTACAAGCCCATTTGAGTAGCTAAATCTTTCTAGCAGTCAACTGAATAATTAAATAGTAAGGCAAGAGCTTTTATTACCCCCCAAATCTGCAATTGAACATTTGTGATGGAACAAATGGAACATTTCTCTTTGGGACCCATTAAGGAGAAAGGAGAATTTTAAAACTCTTATAGTCTAGGAAACAGCAGTTGTTCAAGTGTTGAGTTCTATCAAATAAACTTAAGCAAAATCAAATTCTCTTCCCATTTGTATACTTTATGTCTTTGTTGAAATTACTTATTCTGAGACACAATAGGCTGTCACACCTGTCCCCTAAATTTCCAGAGCATTAAGTCATTGCTCTACTGTCTAACTTCTCTTAGTGCCAGATGTATCTTCCTTTAAATTTAGGAGTAAACACAAGCTTTAACAAGTTCACAGAATCATCTCCTTTTCTACAGAGTGTCCTACTGCCTGCATTGCTATCAAGTCCCTAAGAATGCTACTATTCCATTATAATTAATTTGCAAATGATACACAGTACGATGCTTTGGTTGTACATAAAGAATGGTAATGATTTTGTAGCATTTTGCCCTTCACCTTTTTATTTACACAGAGCCCTCTCAAATTGCTTATCCAGGGAACCTTCCACGATGTTATTGAGCGTGGTTGTTTCCATAGCATTTCATCTAAATGAGGAGAGTGAAGGAAATCACAGAAGAAGAAATGCAAATCCTTTGGAGCTGGAAAGTATAGGTTGCACATATTCATTTTTTATATATATTGCGTGCTCATAGTATGCTAAGCATCAGGCTAGGTGTTAGGGATACATGATTGAACAACGTAGGCTCTCATGTACTTACACCCTACTGGAAGTAGCAGACATTAAAAATGTAATTAATTAATTAACTGTAAACAAAGAAGTAGTACGGAGGAGAAAAACAGATGCAACAAGGTTTAGGGTTTAGGGATTGGAGTCCGGGTAAAGGGAAATCAGTTAGAAAAAGCTTAACCAAATGCCATTCAAACTGAAGGAAGGAGGAGTTACTAAGTGACAAAAAGTATTACAGGCAAGAGGAAATAGCACATGCAAAGGCCCTGAGATAGAAGGGCATGACAAATTTGCTCACAAACACAATTCAGCTGGGTAAATTTGAAGATCACATTAGCTTTATTAAATAAATCGTGAGTTGAGTGGCATCCCATCTAGCAGGTAGAGAGATGCTAGACGATTGGAGGAGTTGTATGAAATGGAAGGTTTTTATAAGTGGGAGGGTGAGACAAGGAAGTTATTAGTGAAAGAAAAAAAATTACTGTTTCAGACAAGGTCACCTTCCCTTAGGGGGAAGAACAGGGGGTCTTATTAGGTGGATTACCTTATCTTTCTTAGTCAGGGATGGAGAGGGCCCATGATACCTTACTGCGTTTGTTCTGACCAGAAACTTCCTGACTAACTGGTTAAGACTACATTTATGGGGGAGCTTGAAACTATAATTAGGTTAGGTATTAAGCCCCTGTTCGGTGATTTGGCCTAGCATAAATGAGTCCATTTGGGGCCTGTGGTGTGTGTGATTTGTTGTTGTTATTTTTAACAGATTTAAAAATTGAAAGAAGACAAATAGGGCTGGCATACAGAGAATAAAGGGAGAATGGCATGGTAGGGTTGGAAAGGGCCAAAGACCAGGGAGATGATACAGATCATACAAAAGGCATCAAGTAGCATTGGTTACCTGGGTTAATGTCGGGTAAAAAGGAAAGATTGTATGAAATAGTTTGGCTTTAATATACTAAGCAACAGTGCAGTATTTGAGCAAGAGAAAAAAAAAAAATATCTGTTATTGGTGTTAGAACAGTGGTGCATGGCCTAGAGACAGGGCTGCTAGCTCAGAGGATGCCGAAAACTCTGCCTAAGGAGAGTTTACCCAGGAGGTAAAAAGGAAGTGTGGAGCTGAGCTAGAGGAGAGGGGTAAGAACTCATCTGCTGTGATGAGGGAGTAGATAAGAAGAGGGAAAGAGAGAGCTGAAAATAAGGCTAAGAATATGGGCTTCCTGCCAGTGGCATTGACTCACTGCTCCCTGAGGGCAAAGTGTGACCACATACTCCAGCTCCTTGGGGCATGTTCTGCCCTGTCCCCTGGGGATCGCCAGTGGGGTTGAGCCCCAGTCACCCACCTTTCTCACCTGCTTGATAACACAACCTTTATCGGCTTCCTTTACTTCTCCATCTCGCTTCCCAGGTCCCTAACTTCCTGAAACTATGTCTCAGATGAACCATTTGATCTTACAGTCCCAGTTCAGGAAACAAAAACTTAAGGCAGTATGAGTAGAGAGAATATGAAACACACACACACACACACACACACACATGCATCTTCAGTTTCAAAGCTTCAGCAGAGTGAAAGCTTGGGATATGGCTCTGGGTGTCATTTTCATGCATATGATTCCCAACACAAGAGGCTGAGTTTCTTAAAAAGAAGCAGGAGTCTCAGACACTTTTGGAGAATATAGGAGATAAGCTTATGATGGCAGAAAGGGTGGTGTTATAAGTAAGAGTGACAAAGAAGCTTGGCTTTGTAGTCTTTAACACAGGAAGCTTTAAGAATGAGTGCTCGGAAATTTGGAAGAGAATTGACACCTTTGAGAAGATTGTGTAAGTACAGCACACGTGATATATGAAAAACCTTTGGGTTTGTGTGTAGGTTTTTTGGTCATTAGCTTGTGGAGTAATAGATTACTTCAGTAAGAGGTCACGCAATTTACTTAACACAATAGTTTTTTTAAAAGACTCTAATTAGTGTGTACTGATAAGGTTCTTTTGAGGCTATTTTTGTGTGTTATTTCCAAAGGTTTTTTTCCCCCCCCAAAGTATTGGCTTAGAAATCAGGCCAATAAGAAAAATGCTACATGTAATACTGCCTTAGACTCATCTAGCTCATTGTTATTCCAAATATTTCACAACTAGTTGCATCACTTTAATTACTTACCAAATATTACTTAGGAAATGCATTATTATCCTCATTGTCTGGTGGAGGAAATTGACACAGAGAAGAAATGTGACTCACCTAGTTACTAGTTACTTCCACAATTAATGATGAAGCTGAGACAACAACCCAGAACGCTTCACTTCTGGCATTTCTGTAGTTTGAATTTAATTAGAAATTAATATAACTTAATAGGCTTCTTCTGTGGTTGGATATTGGATGATGGATTATGAAGGAAATGTTCCTGGAGCAAACATTTTGAAATGAAAGGGCATATTAACATGGGCATGTTAACTGAATGAAAAGGCACAGGAGCTATTTAGACAATGTAGTCCAATATGTCTGTATTATAGATTGGCTTTTTCTTACATTTCCCCTGTTCGAGTAATAGGGAAACGTCCCACAAGGTGAAGGACTTACCTAACCACAGGACCACAGAATTCGGTGGGAGACACCACTCTGAACAGTTTGGTCTAATGGAGTTCATGCTTATTTTTTAAAGTTCTTATTGTCAGTGAATTCATGTGACTTGTCTCCTTGGTAAATTACAGAGAGAGAGACTGCACCGGGTGGGGTTGTCACAGAAAGGAAACTTTATCTGCAGCAGAAAAGGGAGATCAAGGAGGATAATTCTGGAAGCTGGGACTTCCCAGGCAGAGGTGAGTGGGTCCCTTTCATTTTGGGGTAGGGTGAATGTAAAGAAAGGGGAGTTTTATCATTGCCCGTAGAGGTGAGCATTAGGTTGAATGCATGTACATAGGAAATCTTCCTCTACATGCATCGTACGTTATGTTAATGAGATGAGGTTTGTGCTCCCCCTTGGGCAGAGATTTTAACA
Organism: Enhydra lutris kenyoni; assembly: GCF_002288905.1. Classification (NCBI taxonomy): domain Eukaryota; kingdom Metazoa; phylum Chordata; class Mammalia; order Carnivora; family Mustelidae; genus Enhydra; species Enhydra lutris. The sequence goes on along the minus strand of NW_019154094.1, from coordinate 28,219,003 downwards.
TTACAGTGAGGTGGAGGTAACTGTCGGATACTCCATGGTCCATCTGCTCAAGCTGGAGTCAGTGGTCAAGCTCAAACTGGTCTAGGCTGACTGGAGCTCTTCCCATGCTTTGCCTCTAAAAGACAAAAGTTAGGAGCGCCTGGGTGGTGCAGTGGGCCAAGGGTCCGACTCTTGGTTTCAGCTCAGATCAGGTTCTCAGGCCTGTGGGATCAAGCCCAGTGTCAGGTTCAGTGGGGAGTCTGCTTGAGATTCTCTCTCTTTCTCCCTCTCCTCCCCCTGCTTGTGTGCCTGCTCTCTCAGAAATAAATAAATCTTTATAAATGAGTGAATGAATGAGGTTAACATTCTGGTGAAGAAGAAGAGGGGTGGTCAGTGGTGGTCTTGCTGGTGACAGTATTAAACCTAAATCACTCAATCTAAAAACAGAGTATTTTCCAGTTTCTTTATTTTCTCTTTCTCATTTTTTGTTGGACAGATGCAGGCTTTTCATTTGGGCTCTTGAGCCATCAGACATGATCTTGGGCAAAGACTTTTCACTCTGTTAGCCTCAATCTTCCCATCTGGGAAATGTGGATCAGAAGGGGCCCTACCATACAGGTTTCTGGTAAGGTTTACAGAAGACGATGCCAGCAAAGTATTCAGCATATAGTTGGCACTCATTACATGCTAACTCTTATCATCGGTAGTAATCATCCAAGTCAGTGCCAGAAACCGGTAGGTTAAGGGATCAAAAGCTTGATGTCTGATTCTGCTCGGTGGACGTTCTTTTTAAATCCCTTCCCATTTCCAGGCAGCTTTTAATTTGTCTGAAATCTAAGGGAGAACAATGGCCTAGAGTTGCAGCTTGTAGGCATGACATATATTTGAGGGGCTTCTACATGGGCAATCCAGCTGACTTTGTCTAAAGGAAAACTTATAGCAAAGGAACCAAAAGGAAAAGCGTTCCTGTTTCTCCTTACTTTACCGAAGATGGTAATTACAGTTGGCGAGTAGCACCCACAGAGGTCCTCGGCAAGGGTTACAGCTCATTTAAAAACAAATAAGAACACAAATTTAAACATTAATGGCGTGATTTTGGCTTGGTAGTCTTTCAAACATGTAACCACTTTTCTCTTTTTAAATTCAAGGCTGGTCGCTTTATTCCCTTAGGCCTTCATTTAGAAATGAGTGGCTCATTAATTATCTTCTTGACGGCAGAATAGATGTTTCATTTCATTTTCACATCAGATGAGTTAACTAAAAGGGGTCTCACTGCTAGAAATCGTGGATCACAATTCCTTCTTTGTTTCTCCTCTGTTTGGAATAGCTGAGACTTACCCACCACAAAGAAGCATACCGATTCTTCCCAGTTGCATTTAGCATGTTTGTTAATTCTCATAAATTTGGAACCCTGAGATGTTGGGATATAATTTCATCAGAAATCTCATCCACATCCCTCACCATAACAGCATGCCAGGGTAATCAGACCTTGGAGACCCATCAGATAAAATGGTTTATGAAAAGTATTGATTCCAATCTCTTTTCCACACAGATATTTACAATTGGCAACAACTTTCCAAATGAAAGGAATATGAAATCTGCCTTTATTCTTGGGTATCAGAAGAGAACAGTTTGTAACTCTTCTTTGGGTGAGCAAAGTTTCAGGCACATTTGCTTAACGTGTCTATTACACAGACCTGAGCTTTTTCTCTTTTGACTTAGTTTCCAGACTTTCAAAGCTGATTCATAGGATTATTATTTTTTTTAAAGCATAGCTAATTAACAGGATGGCCTCTACGTACAATGCAAAATACGGGAAAGATGTCCAGCCTCTCCGTCTGCTTCTTACAGCCAACATCAGTTTTTCGGACTTCCAGCTTCCTCTTATAAATGAGGAAATGACGCATTCTCTGTGTTGGAGGCATGATTGTTTACCATTTATTTCATTTCTCCCTAAAATGCTTTTGCTCCCTTTTGTATAATCACTATGGGTTTTTAAAGGTCTTTTCTAAACAGAATTGGCGTACTTTTTCTCCTCACTTGAACAAAAACTGTGTCTTCAGCTGTCTTTTGCTTTCTTTTCTTTCCTTTCAATAGAACCGGTTAAACATTAGCAGCCAAAGGAGAATAATTTATTTATAGGGTATACACCTTGGAATGAATTAGCCCCAAATCCCACACAATTATAAAACAGAAGCACTTAAATGAGTTCAGTACAATAAAACAGAGTGAACCAATCAAAAAGAATATCCAGACAATGGGTCTAGATTGACTGTTTAAAGTGTGGACCAGGAAACTCATTTCTAAATGGCTTTTGAATATTCAATGAGACAAATAAATGGTGGTCCAGGGAAGCTTCCCATTACGGGGTTAGGTAATTTTTCAATGGATGATAGATTTGAGGATATTTTTGCATTTGTAAGGAAGCACTCCTTAATAAACACAAAATCCCCCCAATGATGAACAAACAACTCTGGAGAGAACAGAACCTGATTGGGTGTGACCTGGAAACATGGAGTAAATTGAGGACTGATGGAATGAACAAAGAATGAGAATGAAAATAACAAGACACACCCAAGTCTGAACTGTTATCCCCTAAATTTTCACTCTCCCTGCTGGAGGTCTCACTTTCATCTCTGGGCCATCTGCCCTTGCCAATATTGGGCAAAATTTGCTTGTGTTGGGGCAGATTCCTCTGTAGGACCTCAGAGAAGAAAGGAAGAGTTAGCATAGAAGACTGTAGGACTAGAATTCTCCTCTGGGATTTGTGTATTTATTTTTAAACATTTTATTTATTTGTTTGAGAGAGACACACACAAACAGGGACAGAGAGCTTGAGTAGGGAAGCGGGGAAGAAGCAGGCTCCCTGCTGAACAGGACAAAGGCAGGCCTCGATCCCAGGACCATGGGACCATAACCTGAGCCGAAGACATATGCTTAACTGATGGAGCCACTGACATACTATGCCTCTCCTCTGGGATTTAAAGATTGGTTCTGCCACCACTGCCACACCACCGCCCAGGGCCAAGCCACCCTCTAATCCTGGTCTTGGCTTTCCCACTTATGAGATGGAAATATTAGTACCCACCTCGTAGAGTGGTGCAGGTTAAGTGCTTTACAAACCCAGTGCTCAACATACTACCTTTGATCAAGTCATCTTGGTCACTCAACCAGCAGAAAGCTTGTGGGTGACTTGGATTTACAGGGTTAGGCAAAAGGAAGTTTGCTAATGTGCGAATACAAGAAATCCTCTTTGGTAATCACCAGAAGATGGTAGCGAGATGACAGAGTGCGTAAAGTCAGTGAGCTCAATTAATTAGCTTTGCTGTATTGTAAGAGTTCACATAACGGTTTTACATTTTAAAAAGCAGAATATATGGGGCACCTGGGTGGCTCAGTGGGTTAAGCCTCTGCCTTCAGCTCAGGTCATGATCTCAGGGTCCTGGGATGGAGCCCCACATTGGGGTCTCTGCTCAGTGGGGGAGCCTGCTTCCCCTCTCTCTCTCTCTGCCTTTCTCTCTGCCTGCTTGTGATCTCTCTCTCTCTATCTGTTAAAAAAAATAAAATAAAATAAAATAAAAATATAAAGCAGAATATATAGATCATTGGGAATTTTTCTTACCCCCTGCCCCAAGCAACCTACTAGACCAAGTTTTTTTGGTCATTTTCATTATAAAGGGCCTCAGTTCAATCTTTGTTGAATGTTTGCATCCATACTAGAAGAAATTTGTTACGACTCTAAAGGTTGGTTTCGTTTCCCAGCCGCCGCCAAAATAACAATGCCAACACCTAAAAGTGGCCTTTCCAGCAAGGGTGTCCAGGTTTTTCTAAAACATTTAAATACAAGGTGCCGAGTTTAATTTAAATTTGAGATCAAACAATGAATAATTTTTTTAAAGATTTTTATTTGTTTATTTGACAGACAGAGATCACAAGTAGGCAGAGAGGTGAGCTGTGGGAGGGGGAGCAGACTCCCCACTGAGCAGAGACCGCCCCCCCCCAATGTGGGGCTTTATCCCAGGACCCTGGGATCATGACTTGAGCCGAAGGCAGACACTTTAACCCACTGAGCCACCCAGGTGCCCCTAAACAATGAATAATTTTTTAACATAAGTTTGTCCCAAATGCTTTGTGGACCACACTCACACTGAAAAATTATGTGTTGTGGATCTAAAATTCAAATTTAAGGGTACTTGGGAGGCTCGGTCAGTTGGGCTTCTGGCTCCTGATTTTGGCTCAGGTCATGATCTCAGGGTTATAGGATTGACCCCCCACGTTGGGCTCCACACTCAACAGGGGTCTGCTTCTCTCCCTCTCTCCCCCTCTCCTTCCCCTCCCCCACTCCTCATGCTAGCATGCTCTCGCGCTCTCTCTCTCTCTCTCAAATAAATAAATAAGTCTTATAAAATAAAATTCAAATTTAACTGGGTGACCTGGATTTAGTCTGGCAAGTCCTACCTCAGGAGCAGGGCATGGCCTACAGGGGACTTCTGCATCCTCAGGAAGTTTTATTCCCACCAGAGGCCGGAGCTGAGGGAAAGGGAGAGACCCCATATATCCCTGGAAGGGGGACAGAACATGGCTATCTTGAGGCATGGAATGGGGTTGGTCATGTGGGACTCTGAATCCTGCCTCCTCTGCAAGGGGCCACCCAAGCAAGACTGTCTGCTCCTCTGAGAACTTACTGTGATTTAGTGCCAATCACAGATCTGGTTAGAGGAAACTAACTATCTACACGTTAATGTTTCATACACCAAAACATTTAAAATTGATAAGCAACAAATGGGAGTCAAACACAGTCTCATCTTTGATGAGGTCAATGTGTGACCACATGAAAGGAAAATTTTCCTTTCAGGTAATAACTTGAGATTGGTTTATTTTATCCCAAACTCTTCACAATCAAATAAAGCTGATTTTTGAGTTGGGTAAGTGTGTTCTCTTTTTCTTTCATATTTTTTCCGCTTTTTCTGTCTGTACTAGTCTCTAATTTTAATTCTTTATTATTTTTAGGCTTAGAAGTAAAAAGTACCATGTAGCTCATGAATGTGTTGTTCTAATCATTTTTCAGGTAGTTCCTATCAAAATCCTTGACAAAATAATAGTTGTTATTTTTGTTATGATTTCTATCTGATACATTTTTATTTGGCTTTCATATAATTTGAACATTTGGCTGCAAATTGAGGCTGTAATGTTATAAACTATGTCATTTCAAAGATGAATTATTAAATGATATATAGAAAAATGTTTTCAGTGAATTATCAGTTTATTCCATTTGCCAAATACCCATTTAGGATCATAAACATGATTATACAGAGGAAAGAATTTCAAGAACTGTTCTCAGTGATTCTGATTATCTTTTTTTTTTAATTTAAACTTTATTTTTTCAGTGTTCCAAGATTCATTGTTTATGCATCACACCCAATGCTCCATGCAATGCATGCCCTCCTTAATACCCACCACCAGACTCACCTAACCCTCCACCCTCCTCCCCTCCAAATCTCTCCATTTGTTTCTCAGAGTCCACAGTTTCTCATGGTTTGTCTCCCCCTTCCGATTTCCCCCAACTTCCTTCTCCTCTCCTCCTAATGTCTTCCATTTATTCCTTATGCTCCACGAGTGAGACTGTATGATAATTGACTCTCTCTGCTTGACTTATTTCACTCAGCATAATCTCTTCCAGTCCCATCCATGTTGACACAAACTTTGGTTATTCATCCTTTCTGATGGAGGCATAATAATCCATTGTAGATATGGACCGTATCTTCTTTATCCATTCATCCATTGAAGGGCATCTTGGTTCTTTCCACAGTTTGGCCTCTGTGACCATTACTTCTATGAACATTGAGGTACAGAGGGCCCTTCTTTTCACTACATCTGTATCTTTGGGGTAAATACCCAGTAGTGCAATTGCAGGGTGATAGGGTAGCTCTATTTTTAATTTGTTATGGCACCAAGAACCATAAGATACCTAGGAATAAACCTAACCAAAGAGGTAAAGGATCTAAATTCAAGGAACTACAGAAAATTAATGAAAGAAATTGAAGACACAGAAAGATGGAAAAACATTCCACGTTCTTGGATTGGAAGAACAAACATTGTTAAAATGTCTATACTTCCTAGAGCAATCTATACTTTCAATGCCATCCCAATCAAAATGCCACCGGCATTTTTCAAAGTGCTAGAACAAACAATACTAAAATTTGTGTGGAACCAGGAGAGACCCCAAATTGCTAAGGAAATGTTGAAAAAGAAAAACAAAACTGGAGGCATCACGTTGCCTGATTTCAAGCTTTACTACAAAGCTGTAATCACCAAGACAGCATGGTACTGGCACAAAAACAGACACATAGACCAGTGGAACAGAGTAGAGAGTCCAGATATGGACCCTCAACTTTATGGTCGAATAATCTTCAACAAAGCAGGAAAAAATATACAGTGGAAAAAGACAGTCTCTTTAATAAATGGTGCTGGGAAAATTGGACAGCTATGTGTAGAAGAATGAAACTCAACCATTCTCTTACACCATACACAAAGATAAACTCGAAATGGATAAAATGTCTCAACATGAGGCAGGAATCTATCAAAATCCTGAAGGAGAGCATAGGCAGTAACCTCTTTGACATTGGCCACAGCAACTTCTGTTCAAGATATGTCTCCAAAGGCAAAGGAAACAAAAGCGAAAATGAACTTTTTGGACCTCATCAAGATCAAAAGCTTCAGCACATCAAGATCAAACAGTCAACAAAACAAAGAGGCAACCCACAGAATGGGAGAAGATATTCGCAAATGACAGCACAAAGGGCTGATATCCAAGATCTATAAAGAACTCCTCAAACTCAACACTCAAAAAACAGATAATCACGTCAAAAAATGGGCAGAAGACATGATTCTGATTATGTTAAAACAAAGCTACCACGATAGCAGTTTGTAAAGAAAATTACAAAAATTATTGCTCATTAAATAAGAATAATTTCATTTTTAATAAAATTTTAGTATAATGATGATGTCAAAGATGCCATGTGAAATTCTCCTTTAACATTATGCTGAAGTAATTGAGTGGGTATGTGATCCCATTTCAGAGCTATTTCAAGTTCTAGATGTTTTAAGGAAAATGAATAGATACTTAATATTATAAACATCCTATATATGAATGTATCTTATAGTATAATCTCAGTGGCACTTTACCTATTCTAATCTCCTGGCAAGGTTGCAAGATAGTTATTATTGTTTCATTTTACACATGAAGAAACTGAGGCTCAGACAGGTTGAATATTATCTAAGAGCCTGGTGCTAGTAGGGGCAGAGCTAAGATTTGAATCCTCGTCTGGCTGACCCCAGACTCATGTACTTTCCTATACCTGATGGTGGACAGAGCATTGGACTAAGATGATGAGTGGTATAAGATTTATAAACTTCTTCCTTTCAAAAAAGGAATAGAGGCAATATAATATAAAATAAGACAATTAAAAGTGAAAACTGAATAGGGGCACCTGTGTGACTCACTTGGTTGGGCATTGGACTCTTAGTTTTGGCTCAGGTCATGACCTCAGGGTCATGAGATGGAGCACCCTGTCAGTGCGATGTCTGCTTTTCCCTCTCCCTCTGCTCCCCCCACTCACCACAACCTGCTCTTATGCACAGGCTTTCTTATGCTCTCTGTCAAATAAATGAATGAATGAATGAATGAATGAATAAATAAATAAATAAATAAATAAATAAATAAAATCTTAAAAAAAAAAAAGAAAACAGAACAAATGATAGTTTACTTTAGGTGAGTCCTAAATTTAGCTATGAGTGTACTAGAAGCCAGTTAAAGAGGAAGTCGAAGCACTTAGTTCTTTTTGTCTTAAAAAGTCAATGAATGAGCTCATTTACAAGGACAACCTTTTTCCTTTCATGATCTGATGGAGGAATTTGTGAACTGAGTTCCTTATTAAGAAATGCTAGGTAATCAAACGGATATTGATTTAATCTTTAGTTTTGTAGAAATCCAATTAATTTCATGGAATCCTTGAAGCAGAACTGCATTTGAGATTGTAAATTATCATCATAATTTTTAATTTTTTATTTATTTTTAAAAAGACGTGTTTGGGGGCACCTGGGTGGCTCAGTCATTAAGCATCTGCCCTCGGTTCAGATCATGATCCCAGGGCTCTGGGATTAAGCTCCACCTTGGGCTCCCTGCTCAGTGGGAAGCCTGCTTCTCCCTCTTCCACTCCCCCTGCTTTGTGTTCCTGCTCTCTCTCTCTATTAAATAGATAAAATCTTTAAAAAAAAAAAAAAAGACACATTTATTTAGCATCATGACCAGACCATTACATTTAGCAATCAATAGCATGGGTGCAAGGAAGGAAGGGAGGAAAAAGAAAGGAAGGAAGGAAGGAAGGAAGGTAGGAAGGAAGGAAGGGAAAAGAAAGAAGAAGAAAGGAAGGAAAGAAAGAAAGAAACAAACTACATTAAAGAGCTTTGTTAGAATGCTTTATCCTTTCCACAGAACAGAAACTAGAATAAGTTGTTATATAATTAGTCACAAATCCAGTCCTTGAGTTTTTTTGCCCAAACACACAAGTATTGTCTAGAACATGTCTTCTTTGTAGCAGTGAAGCCCTGCCCCCAGTGTGCTTGGCTGAGTTCACAATCTGTCGTAACCCGTAGCTTCCCTGTCAGTTCTCTGAAAACCTTCGGCCACTGCCATAGCCATGTTGATTTCATGGTTTGGCAAAGTATTATCATCCACCACCAAAGGGGCCAGAGCCTCTGCCTCCAAAATTTTCACCTTTCCTGGGTCCAAAATTTCCCCGTTTCATGGGTCCAGAATTTAAGACACTCCCATCATTACCAAATCCATGATAGCCATCCCCACTGCCACCATATCTACCACCACCTTAAATGTCACCAAAGCTACCTCACTCACTGAAGTCTCCTCCATGACCAGAGTCGTCATTCCCTCCGAAACGACCTCCACAAAGTTCCCAGAGCCACTTTGGCCTCTTTGGCTGGATGGAGAACTAGCCCTCTCTTGCTTAGATAGGGCTGTCCTTGCTTCACAGTTGTGGCCATTACAGTACAGTCAAATGTTACAAAAGCAAATCCTCTCTTCTTGCCACTGCCTCAGTCAGCCATGATTTCATTCACTTCAATTTTCCCATACTGTTCAAAATCATCTCTTAGATGATTTTCCTCAGTGTCTTCTTTCATGCCACCAACAAAAATCTTTTTCACAATGAAGTGGGCACCAGACCAGGTCTTTGAGAATCTTCTGAGACAGCCCTCTTAGTTTTTACAACTCTGCCAACCACCTTGTGTGGCCTTGCATCGATGGCTTCATCCACCCCTCCACAGGCATGTGTGACAAACCCAAAGCCCCTGGGGCACTTGGTGTTTGTGTCCCTCATGACCACACAGTCTGTGAGTGTTCTCCATTGCTCAGAATGGCTTCTCAGACTCTCATCGGTTGTTTCAAAGCTCACACCTCTGATGAAGAGCTGCCACAGCTGTTCAGGCTCTTCGGGAGATTCTAATTTAGACATGCTGGCAGTGGGAGGGGGGACTTTAACAAGGCTTCTCAGCGTCATCCATGGGCAGAAAGACTAAATTATCATCATTTTAAAAGATAGACTTTCATATATAGAAATATGATTGACGTGGATATTTATTACATAAGCCATTTTTATATGCTGAGAGATTAACATTAAATTAGAATTCCTTAAAGACATTCAGGCAAAGGTGGACAATATGATGGGGATAGTGCCATTTGGTTATCTAATACTGGGATTGGCAAACTTTTCCTCTAAACGTCCAGGTAATAAATATTTTAAGCTTTGTGAGCTATGCAGTCTCTCTGACAACTATACAAGTGTGCTGTTGTACAGGGAAAGCAGCCGTAGAGAGTACATGAATGAGTGTGCGTATGTTCCAGTAAAACTTTATTTTCAAAAACCGGTGGCAAAAACAAACAAACAAACAAAAAACCCCAGTGGCAGACCAAATTTCGTTTATGGGCCTTTGTTTGCTGATCCTCCCTCTCACATAATACAAGATTGAGCTTTAAGATTATGTCCCTTTAGGGGCACCTGGGTGGCTCAGTGGGTTAAAGCCTCTGCCTTCGGCTCAGGTCATGATCCCAGGGTCCTGGGATCAAGCCCCATATCGGGCTCTCTGCTTAGTGGGGGGCCTGCTTCCTCCTCTCTCTCTCTCTGCCTGCCTCTCTGCCTACTTGTGATCTCTCTCTCTGTCAAAAAAACAAATAAAATCTTTAAAAAAAAAAAGATTATGTCCCTTTAGCATTGTCTCACGCTACGTCTCCAAATGAGCCTTGTGTCGCAAGTAAGTCAAAGAGGAATTATAAAACACATATGCATATTCTCTATTATGGCTCCATGAAAGTTTGATTCTGTGACCAGACAGCAAGAACCAGAGTTTATGTTGTGAAGATGTGGACTATGGCACACAGCTGGCCAGACTGTACCCCTCCCGAAAGACTTTCAGCCATGGGAGCTAAGAGACATGGAAATCCAGCTAATTCTCTGCTGCATCCACCCAGGGGAAGGGGTGCCTTTTTCTAATTCTTCCATCTAGAGGAGGACTCTTTTTCTAATTTACCTACTGGGAGGGATGTATTTTTCTAATTCCTAAAATGGCGTATGGAGTATGTACTGACAGAGGCCCTGTGGAAACCCAAGAACCTGACTCATATCCTTCCCATTTTTGTGGGCTGCCACTTAAAAAGCAATCTTTGCATGATTCTTTAATAAGAATTAATTTGAAGCCATAGGGTTTGGCGCCATAATCCAGGAATAAGACACATCAGGCCTGAAAAATATTAAGGGTAGCTGTTAACAATTGACTATTGCAACCAGAGCATTGTGAGGTTGAGTTTACTCTCTCTGATTTTGGTTTTAATAAATTGACATGGACTTTTAAAAATCCCAGCCCTCTGGAACATCTAGGAAAATTATGTAGTTTGCATAATGGGCCATTACTTTCAAGGGGATTAAATGCTGACTTAGGATAACAGACAGTGTGAAGAGTCTCAAATTGTCTATACTTGTTTTCCAATGAGATACACCATTAAACTGTGATCAGTTGTGTAACCTTTGTCCTTAAAATTTGCTCCGTCTTCATACGACATCAATGAAACCTATGTTGCAATTTGTTAAGAAAATGCTGGCATCGACTTGTTTTGTTTACTTCATGGGGTTAGTTTTATTATTTTTATTATTAAAAAATCCTGATAGAAATTAAAACAATAGTGAAATATACAAAGGAAAAACTGAAGTCTCCCATGTTTTCTGGCCTTTGTTTAATGCTGAGAAAGAAGTGTCCCAAGTCAGGGTTATTTAAAAAAACACATTCTTCTGCATTTTCTTCTAGTATCATTTTGTTTTATTTTTGTGTTTAAATCTCCAGTGGGATTGGATTCTCTTGTGGGGCATGTTGTGAGGTAGGGATTTGGCTTTTCCGTCTAAGTGAGTAACTAGTTTTCAACCATTGATTGACTACTCCATCATACATTAGTATACAGGAGAAGTGTTTTATGTGTACTTCCATTGTGTCATACAGATTATGAAAAAGGTATTCATCTCAAGGGTGGAGCTTTAATTGAATCAATAAATTTTACTGCTTCATCAAGAACATTCATAAATGAAACTGGTGTTTTTTTTTTAAACTGAAAGTGCCTAATGGGGATGAATACAATGATCATGCCCACACCTTGATTTATATCAAGGTACCAGCATTTGTACCCACCATTGTCTTTGTATCATCAGTGTAAATGTTAACATGGTGTCAAAGGAGAAAAAGCAGATAGTATTTTAGTAGTATTATGAAAATAATTTTGACCTTGCACACCTTCCCAAAAGGGACTCAAGGACCACTGCCATAGTCTACAACTTCTATAAGAATAAGAATTTTGTCCATCTTTTGGAACAATTTCAGAAGAATATGTATTAATTCTTCTTTAAATGTTTTCTAGAATTCCCCTGGGAAGCCATCTGGCCCTGGGCTCTTGTTTGTTGGAAGATGTTTGATGACTGCTTCAATTTCCTTGTTGGTTATGGGTCTGTTCAGGTTTTCTATTTCCTCCTGGTTCAGTTTTGGTAGTTTATACATCTCTAGAAATGCATCCAGATTGTCCAATTTGTTGGCATATGTTTGTTCATAATATGTTCTTATAATTGTTTGCATTTGTTTGGTCTTCATTGTGATCTCTCCTCTTTCATTCAATTTATTTATTTGGGTCCTTTCTTTTTTCTTTTTGACAAGTCTGGCCAGGGGTTTATCAATCTTATTAAATCTTTCAAAGAACAAGCTCCTAGTTTCATTGATCTATTCTACTGTTCTTTTGGTTTCTATTTCATTGATTTCTGCTCTGATCTTTATTATTTCTCTTCTGCTGGGTTTAGGCATAGTACTATAAGTCCTAGCCTCAGTAGTCAGACAACAAAAAGAAATAAAAGTCACCCAAACTGGCAAAGAAGAAGTCAAACTCTCACTCTACAGATGATGTGGTACTTTATGTGGAAAACCCACATAAAGTTTTTCACCCCAAAACTGCCATAACTCATACAGGAATTCAGTAAAGTATCAGGATATAAAATCAATGCATAAAAATCAGTTGCATCTCTATACACCAATAAGACAGAAGAAAGAGAAATTAAGGAGTCAATCCCATTTACAACTACACCCAAAACTATAAGATACTTAGGAATAAATACAGTCAAAGAGGCAAAGAATCTGTACTCAGAAAACTATAGAATACTCATGAAAGAAACTGAGGAAGACACAAAGAAGTGGAAAAATGTTCCATGCTCATGAATTGGAGGAGCAAATATTGTGAAAATGTCTATGCTACCTAGAACAATCTACACATTTAATGTAATCCCTATCAAAATATCATCAATTTTCCTCACAGAAATAGAACAAATAATCCTAAAATTTGTATGGAACCAGAAAAAAAACCTGAATATCCAGAAGAATGTTGAAAAAGAAAAGCAAAGCTGGTGGCATCACAATTCCGGACTTTAAGCTCTATTACAAAGCTGTAAGTATCAAGATAGTATGGTACTGGCACAAAACAGACACATAGATCAATGGAACTGAATAGAGAGCCCAGAAATGGACCCTCTACTATACAGTCAAGTAATCTTCAACAGAGCAGGAAAGAATGTCCAATGGAAAAAAGATAGTGTCTTCAACAAATGGTGTTCGGAAAATTGGGCAGCCACATGCAGAAGAATCAAACTGGACCAATTTCCTTACACCACATACAAAAATAGACTCAAAATGGGTGAAAGACCTAAATGTGAGACAGGAATGCATCAAAATCCTTGAGGAGAACACAGGTAACAACCTCAGCTGCAGCAACTTCTTCCTGGACACATCGCCAAAAACAAGGAAAGCAAGGGCAAAAATGATCTGTTGGGACTTCATCAAGATAAAAAGCTTTTGCACAGCAAAGGAAACAGGCAACAAAATCAAAAGACAACCAACAGAATGGGGGATGATATTTGCAAATGACATATCAGATAAATGGCTAGTATCCAAAATCCATAAAGAACTTATCAAACTCAACACCCAAAGAATAAATAATCCAGTCAAGAAATGGGCAGAAGACATGAACAGACATTTCTGCAAAGAAGACATCCAGATAGCCAACAGACACACGAAAAAGTGCTCAACATCACTCAGCATCAGGGAAATACAAATCAAAATCACAATGAGACACCGCCTCACACCAGTCAGAATGGCTAAAATTAACAAGTCAGGAAATGGCTGATTTTGGCAAGGATGCAGAGAAAGGGGAGTCCTTCTACATTGTTGGTGGGAATGCAAGCTGGTGCAGCCACTCTGGAAAACAGTATGCCAGTTCCTCAAAAAGTTGAAAATAGAGGTACCCTATTACCCAGCAATTGCACTACTGGGATTTACCACAAAGATACAAATGTAGTGATCCAAAGGGGCACGTGCACCCCAGTGTTTATAGCAGCAATATCCACTATAGCCAAACTATGGAAAGAGCCTAGATGTTTATCTACAGATGAATGGATAAAGAAGATGAGTATATATACAATGGAATATTATGCAGCCATCAAAAAATTGGAATCTTGCCATTTGCAACAATGTGGATGGAAGTAGAGAGTATTATGCTAGCAAAATAAGTCAATCAGAGAAAGACAATTATCATATGATCTCACTGATATATGGGATTTGACAAACAAGGCAGAGGATCATAGGGGAAGAGAAGAAAAAATAAAACGACAAAATCAGAGAGGGAAACAGATCATAAGAGACTCTTAATCTCAGGAAACAAACTGAGGGTCACTGCAGGGTGGGGTGGGAGGGATGGGTTGGCTCGGTGATAGACACTGGGGAGGGTATGTGCTATGGTGAGCACTGTCAGCTGTGTAAGACTGATGGATCACAGACCTGTATCCTGAAAAAAATAATACATTATATGTTAATTAAAAAATTTAAAAAAAAAAAGAATTCTGTCCATCTTGCTAGTCATTGCATCTCCAGTGCCTAGAAACTAGGACAGTTAGTATTATTGAATAAGTGCTTATTACTATCTGTATCAATTAGCTTTCACTGTAAGTTATGTATAATAACCACAAAATAACCATAAAATCTCAGTAGCATTAGAACAATAAGCATTTTCTACTCCTGCATGTGTTGGTTGCCTATGGTTCTGCTGATCTTGGCTGGACTCATCTGGGCAATTTGGCTTCCCCACTCTGGTCTATGTGTCTGCTGGACTGGCCCTGTGCTTTATGCCTCTCATCCTCCTTGGGTCAGTGAGCTAGTTAGGGCCTATTGCTGAGACACAGATAAAAACCTAAAATGCACTGGGTCTCTGAAACCTTAGAAGAGGTACACTGTCACTTCTTCCCATATATTTTTGCCTAGACAAGTCATATGGCCAACCCCAGAGCCAAGGGACAAGGAAATATGCTTTGCCCATAAAGTCCTGGCAAAAATATGGATGCAGAGAGATAGGATGGAAGAACTGATACCAAACTACAAATAGGGAGACCAACTCACCCCAGTTTGCCTGGGATTTTTTGGATTTACCAATGAAAGTCCCACATCCCAAGAACTCCTCAGTCCCTGAAAAACTGGGACAACTGGTTACCCTAATCATTGCCCAGCATATTTCAAGCTGTAAACAGGTTGAATTTCATATGATATGGGAACTGGTCCCATTTAAAATTTTCCCCTTTCTCAAGCACTGTAACTTCAGATGAGAATATTTAATAGAAAACACCTGGTTATAATGGGGGGAGAATAAATGTTTCATAATCATTTTAACCATCCCCTAAAGAAGACATACTCTGTGTGTACAGAATCATCAGGTCACACATTCATATAGGGCATTTTACTCGAACACATTTTCAAACCATATACAAAGAAAATTCAATTTTAAATGTATACATACTATATCATTTATATGTGATAAACCATGGTAGCAATATCTTATATTTTGCAAATATCTTTTAACATTTTCTTCAATTCAGTTCATTTTTATATCCTTAATCATAAAACTATAAAAACAAGATGATATTGTTACTGACACCATGTAATTATGTAACAGGTCATTGGGCAAGAAAGAGCACATTTAAAGGAGTGATGTAAGCAAAGGATATTTTGGGGGGTATTAATGACCTTGGGTATCGAAGCTGAGAGACTGAAACAAATTTATGGGGCTACACTGCATCTTTAGCAGTTAACACGCAAGAGGGAAATAATAAATCAGCTGAATCGTTGTAAGAAAATTGAATATTGTGTAGAGAGATTAACAGAACTATGCAGAAATTGAAAGACATATATGCCTGTTGCTGGGAATGGTAATGAGAATATCGGAAATGAATGGTTCTGCATTGTCCTTGAAATATCATTACCTGTTATTCATAAAGGCCCGTTCCCATTTGTATTTTTCCTTAATGTAATTCATGTGTTTGCATCCTTGTTTGGTGAAATTGTTTGAAATGTATCAGAAATGTTCTCTAATTCCAGTTGAAAATAACAATGTTCCAGGAGCTCAAAAGAAACTTTAAAAAATCACTGGTGCTTAAAAATATGCCCTTTTAAAAACGTAATATTGGAAACCAATGAATCCACTCTTGCTCTCAAATGAAGATGAATATTTGTTAAAAGGATTGACTATCACTACAAAAAAGACATCGATGGAAATGCATTAAAAATGAAATAACAATTAAATATACATTATATGTTAGGAGTATTTTCATTCACTATCATGCCTACCACAAGTGAATAAATATTTAATGCAGAAGAATAAAACCTTATACTTTAGTGCAGCAAAGATCTCAGTATAATGAAGTCAGCTGCCAATGTCCCATTTATTTGGAGCAACTTGAATTTAGCAAAATCTGAGGTCAGCAAAAACGTGTGGATGGTTATAACATTTATCATTGCCACAGCCCTTAAAAGTTGGTTGAATCACCCTGATTTGTCAGAAGAAACAGGCTCAGAATGGCTAGTGGTTAGGCAATCACACAGCTTGTAGGTAGCAGTGTTGAAATTGACACCATAATCTACTAGTTCCTAATCCATTGTTCCTGCATCTGTATCTCCCTAGGCTCCAGATGGTGCCAAAAATATCCCTCTCTTAAAGGCTTTCCCTGATGTCTCTCTGTCATGTACATCCCTTGCTTTTGTCTGTTCAGTATTCACTTGGTGAGAAACTCTTCCCCATCCCATGTAGTTCTGCTGGGGCTGGGAACGACAGTGCCTGCCTCCTGAAGTGTACACACCCCCATACTTCTGTTCTCCTTCATGCAAGGTTGTGCTATCCCTGGATTGGGCCACTCTTTATACCTGTTATTTTTCCATGAATTCATCCTTTCCATGGATTTTCCAAACTGGGATAAGACAGCTTAATCAACCAAACTCTCTGTTGCTCTGTCTCTGTCTCCCTTCTCTCTGTGTCTGTCGTTCTCTCTCAATAAACTAGAAGCAGTTAGTCCTTGTAATATCAGCTGTCATTTTTCCACTCCACCTCCCAAACTCCCATCAGTCACAGCCACTAGAGAGAGCATATTTGCATCAAAGAATCAGCCCAATACACAAAAGATGAAGAGAAGCAAAGATGAGAGGTGGATGGAGAGAGTGAGAGAATCCAGAGGGCTCTGTGGGCTGTGGATCTAGCCCTGCTATACCTTCAGTTGAGAGGAGCCACTAAATCTTCTCCTTAGTTAAGCTAGTTTGAGTTAGGGTTCTATAATTTTCAACTAAAAGGCTCTGCACCTCTCTCTTCTGTGGTCCTATAGCACCTACTGCTTGTCTTTATTATGTATATATTCATATGTGCACACTCCTCCCCAGTAAACTGAGAAGTCATCTAGGATAGACACTGTGCCTCATTGATTTTGTATTCCCAGCCCACGCGTAGGGTCTAAACAATTTGCTCATTCATTATTAAAACCTAGTCAAACAAATGAACAAGAAACAGATAAACACTCCAACAAAATATGGTCAATGACATGTTCAGGTATATCGTAGAAGAGTGCTGAAAAAATTCTCCACCTAATTTGTATCCAAGAAGTATAATTTCAAACCACAGAAGTATCATTTCACAGCCATTGAGATAGGTAAAATGTTTAATTTTAACAATAATAAGTATTGGGGAAGATGTGGGGAACCATATCCACGAGTCCTTAGTGTTGAGTATTGGTAAAACCATTTGGAAAGGAATTGGGGAAAACCTAGTAAAATTCAAAGCATGCATATCATTTACTTCTGTGATTCCACTTCTAAAAATAACCCTTGTGCATGTGAGTAAGGAAATGTGACAACGATCCTCACTGTAGGCTTGTTGGAAAAAGGGAAAAGCGCCTGAGATTCCACCTTTAGAAAAATAATTTTTAGCATGCTTATAATGGAAGACTCCAGAGCAGTCTGAATGAATGGAATGGATCTACATGTACCAATCTGGATCTTCTTCAGAAATGTAATGGTGGGTGTAAATCAGATTGCAAGAGGATACATGGAAGATGATCCCATTCACCTGGATGTTTAAAAAAACAAACAAACAAACAAAAAACCCAAATGGGGTCCATATACTATTCCCTCTAATTTTATGTTTAAAATATCCCTTAATAAAGTTCAAAAATAGTTTATATTGCTTACTGTTACACAGAATGTAGTAAAAGATAAAAAGAGATGCATCTCTAAGAAAGAAGTATGAAATAAGCTTCCATTAACTCTATAATGTTTTATTTCTTTGAGAAAAAATTCACCTGGAGCAAATAGAGCAAAATATTAAGAGTTATCAGGTCTAGGAGGCAGGTAGATACTTGCCTATGTGTTAGGGAAAAAACCCTTTTTGAAGAATGATGATTACAAAAGTCAAATACTGAAAAGTCAAAAAATATTTTAAAAATCATTAATCAGTGTTCAGTTAATTAATTGGTTATTGAGGGATCGCTCACCCCAGAGCCCTTCTGCTACCAGGGAGGAAATGGCTTTCTGTCTTGCAAGCACGATGACTCCAGCAGAGAGAGAGGGAGATATGAAAGACCTTTAGTCTTTTACAACGCATAGCAACCTCAAGTTGCATTGTAGCAATTTAATATAACAGAAAAGGGCATTTGAATTTCTGACCTGCAGATTTTGTGAAAGCCACAAGAGCTTAATTTTATTTATTTATTTATTTATTTATTTATTTATTTTTAGCCTTCATCATTACATCTGCAAAGTCCCATTCATTGGAACGAGGATTCCATACCTGCTGCCTCCTAAGGAACTCTGATAATCTATTGACCTAAAAGGTCCAGGTATCTGAAAGGAGCAGATTAGTGAGGTTTTACAAAGCCCTCTCTGAGGGCAGGATACAACTTACCCTTTTCCAAGGTAAGAAAGTTAATTCACCATTTATGGGTACCAACATTTATGGTCAAAACACTTCCCATTTTGCAAGTAATTGATTTAATTGTAATAATTTCTATAACCCAGTGGTCTGGCCCTGAGCCAGCCACCACCGTTCCCTGACAATGTGCTTATGCTATGGGAGGCTGAGACCCTGCACTGTGTGGTTGAGGTAGAAGAGAGGACAGTCTTCGTGCTCCTGGAAGGTCAGAATGTCAGGAGAGCAGGAGCAGAAGCACATGTTTCAGAGTCAAAAGCTAACAGAACAGGTGCCCTTGGAATAACTTGGGGCTGATGACGCCCTCCTCTTCAAGCAATGGAGGAGGGGTGCTGCATTTGGGGTGTTTGTCTGGGTGCTCTGCCCCACCAATCCAGAGGAGCCTATGATAGAGCATAGGTACTACAGAGGTTGTCCAGGGCAGTACTCCTGAGTGCTTGGGGGTGGTTTTTCTTGTTCTTTCTGCCAAGGGGAGAGGCAAAGGGACCTTACCTCCCCCAGGAGGAGCAGCTGTAGAAATTGTGGAATGGCAGAGGCAAAACTGGCAGATGACTTGACAACAGAACAACATGGTGTTGGCTCTTGGGTTGACCACTGACAGTAGTCCAGCAAGAGAGACCTCATGTTCCTTTAATCATAGGACCTGAGGCCTACCTTCAGAAACTGAGCAAAGCCAGGAACACACTGCAAAGAGCATGAATGTGAGGGAAGGAGGGGCTGTTGATGCCAAACACAGCTCATGGAGGAAGATAACCCAAATCCAACCTCCCCATGGCGGAGTGTGAATGGAGGGTGTGGCCTGATCCCCTCTATCTACACTAATTAGCTGGCCGCCAAAAACCCCAACCTCCTGTGCCTGGTTTGGTTAATCACAAAGTTAACAGCAGAAGGGTGACAATGGTGGGCCTTGATTTGTAACCTACCTGGGCATTTTCCTCCAGCTTCAGTGGTTTCACATACATTTGTATGGCTCTGTATTACCCCTGAGTTACACCTACACATCTGGAACAGCACATAGATACCATCTAGGGCACAGGAGCCAGGGTGACCCATTTAAAATATAAGTGTCACCATGTCACCTTCTGCTCAACACCCTGCTGTGACATCTCATCTCATTTGGAGCAAAACTCGAAGTCCCCATCATGGCCCTTGGGCTCCATGCAATACAGACCCCCTACCACCAGCCCCATGTACCTCTAATTTCACCTCCTACCCTCCACTCAGTCACCAAGGCTAGCTGCGTCCCTCTGGCATACACCAGGCACATGCCTGCCTGGAATGTTCTTCCCCTGGTACCTGGAAGGCTTGCTTCCACATTTTCTTCAAGTCTTAAGTCTCCTGTCACTTTCTCTTCCCAGCCAACTCTCTATAAAAGTGTAACCCTCAGCCCCAGCCCCCATACCATATACACATATCCTCTTTCCTATTTCATTTTCTCCATGGTCTGTATCAGCATCTGACCTTCTGCATGCTATAGTCATTTGTTTAATATTTGTCTCTCCTCCCCCATCCTCTCAGTTCATCCCACAAGTGCAGGGACTTTTGCCTGTCTTGATCCCTGCTGTATTCTCAGAGAGAAGAACCTGGCACATAGAAAGTGCTCAAATATTTATTGAATCCAGGAAGTACCAGAAAGAAAGATTTTCAGTGAGCCCAAAAGATGGAACAAAATACAATCATATCCATTAAATCACTTTCTTTTTTTTTTTTAATTTTTTTTTTAAGATTTTTATTTATTTGACAGAGAGAGAGAAATTACAAGTAGGCAGAGAGGCAGGCAGAGAGAGAGGGGGAGGAAGCAGGCTCCCCGCGGGGCAGAGAGCCCAACTCGGGGCTCGATCCCAGGACCCTGGGATCACGACCTGAGCCGAAGGCAGAGGTTTTAACCCAATGAGCCACCCAGGCGCCCCCCATTAAATCACTTTCTTTCTTTTTTTTTTTAAAGATTTTATTTATTTATTTGACAGACAGAGATCACAAGTAGGCAGAGAGGCAGACAGATAGAGAGAGAGGTGGAAGCAGGCTCCCTGCAGAGCAGAGAGCCCGATGCGGGGCCCGATTCCAGGACATTGGGATCATGACCTGAGCCGAAGGCAGAGGCCTTAACCCACTGAGCCACCCAGGTGCCCCCATTAAATCACTTTCTAATGGATATCTGTCACCCACCTGTTTTTCTCGACACCCTGCCTTTTTCCCAGCATTCCTACCCAACTTGGATGAGCAAGATGAGGTCGTTCAGTCCTACTCAATTCTTAAGAACAAAGCCTTCTCAAAGCAAACAAATTTTTCTCTTGCCCACGTTGACTACCTCTTGAGGTTTAGTATCAACATGTGGTTATGCTATTAACTTTACTCTGTCCAATTAGAGACCATGTTCCAAAAAGAGAGGATGGAAGAAGGGAAGAAGGAGAAGGGAGAAGAAAGTCCCATCAGGTTACATCTTTACAGTTCACACAGGCAGCTATATCAGGCAGCAAATACCAGTCACTGTCCATTGATCTCATGAACAAAATATCACCAGACTAGGGACTTTGAAATGTCTTTGATAGCTACCCACAGTAGGAAAAACATTTAACGTGCATTTAATGCCCATTAATATTTCTGAAACAGAAGATTTATGAAACAGTATTATTATTTGGTGTGTTGCTTTCTGACATTCCTCAGTCTATTCTATTTCATTTAAAAAATGCCAATCTTAGTCTCTGATTTCATTTCATAACCCAGTGGATCATACACCATAGTTTAAAGACTTCCGGTCTAGCCTCTGGGCTCTTGCACTAGAATGTCATGCACACTTTTGCAGCCTCTCGGTAGAACATACAAACATTGCACATCAACACTTTCCTGTTTCATTACTACAAGTGGGGTGTAAGTAAAAATTGCAATATAAATGTGAATCTTTTTAAGACCTATTAGGTCCAGAAGAGAATGTATTGCACATTAGAGGTATTTTATTAGAATAATTAAAAATTATTAGAGTACCAGGTAAAATGTTAAATGCATAGAATATTCCATCACCATGTGAGCAGTTTCCAAAGCTTGCCCTCTTGTGAAGGTTACCAGATGACTGTCACTTGGCACTAAGTGAACTTACTGAGAGCTCTCCCTCCTTCACTCTCTCTCCCTCTCTCACACACAAACACACACACACGCACACATTTTATCCTAGCTCTCAGAACTCTGGCACTTTCGTGGAGTAGCACTTGCTACGGCACTTTGTAAACTAAATACCAAACACTGAAAGGGTGAATTATCTATTGAAAAAGTGGTTATACCTACTGAAAAAAAATGTTCAAGAGGTGGTGAGTGTATGACAAGTGTACAAATTTTATATTAGATCATGCAAACAGACAAAAGTGGATGGCTTTGAGAGGCTGCAGCTTAGCTCAAGTGGGATTTTTGTATGGAGGGCCCTCCTAATTCTAGTACCACCACATCCTCTTCCTATACTGACTCAGACCATCCTAATATCAGTGTGTAAAGGAAGTGGGCAAGTGTTGTGATTTTCAATATGCAGTCGTGGAAACTGGGCCTCCAAGAAGTTAGGAGGAAAGCCTCTGTTTCCCAGTTTCAACTGCAGGCAGGAAACCAGCCTCAGTGTCGTGGTTAGTAGTGCCAATTGGTGGGAATGAGGGTGGGGGGATCAGTCTGGAGGGAAATGGTTGGACAAACATTAGTATCTATTCTACAAAATATTATGCAGCTCTTTAGGATCTAAGCAATAGTCAGATCTGAAGTCACCCAGAAAATCAAGATAGAGAAAAAGAAAAATATATAGAGTTTTATCCCCCCACCTTTTTTTTAATTTAAAAAGAAAGGAACAGGGGCACCTGGGTGACTCAGTCAGTTTGGTGTCTGATCTTGATTTTGGCTCAAGTCATGATCTCAGGGTCATGAGATTAAGCCCCAGGCCAGGTTCCACACTCAGTTGGAAGTCTGCTTGAGATTCTCTCTCTCCCCCTATCCTTCCCCATGCTCATACATGCCAAATAAATAAATAAATAAATAAAATCTTTAAAAAAGAAGAAAGGAATACACTACACTGTATGTGGATAGAATTACTTGTAGGTGTTTCTAGTAGGTTGCTGAAAAACATGAACAGATAAATACTAAATGATTACTATTGGTTATTTGAAGAGAGCTAGACCATGGGCCTGGACAAAGGAAATGAAGGGGTGTATAATTGACTTTTTTGTTGCATAATTGCATTTTTTTAAGATTTTTAAAAATTTATTTACTTGACAGATAAAGAGAGCACAAGTAGGTAGAGTAGTAGGGAAAGGGAGAAACAGATGTGAGGCTCGATCCCAGGACCCTGGCATCATGACCCAAGCCAAAGGCAGACTCTTAACTGACCAAGACATAGAGGCACCCCTGTAATTGCATTTCTTTCAAAAAGCAATGTTTTGGGGGGCCCCTTGGTGGCTCAGTCAGTTGAGCCTCTGCCTTCAGCTTGGGTCATGGTCTCAGGGTCATGGAATGGAGCCCCACATTGAGCTCTCTGCTCAGTGCGGACCCTGTTCCCCCCTCTCTCTCTGTCTGCCTCTTTGCCTGCTTGTGATCTCTCTCTCTCCTTAACAATTAAATAAATAAAATCTTTTTTTTTTTAAAAAGCAATGATTTTGGAATTTAAAAATTCTGACAAAGGATATTTAAAATAACCAAAGAAAATTATCTGTTTTGTATGGCTCAAGGTAAGGTGACCTTCTCAGGGTCTCCCGGGTTGAAACGGGCAGCATTAGGACGGTCATTAGAACTGTGTTTCTGACCCCAAGGCTGCACCATTTCCTCAAAGTTACAGCTGCCTCTTGTGGATCAAGTGCGTGGAAAACCCTATACCCTTAAAACTAGTGTTGAATTGAACACAGAGTGAAGAACCAAATAATGCCATGTAAGAAAATGGCCCAAATGATCGTTATTATTGTACTGTGTTTAATGCAAATTTAAGCATGCAAGTCAGGTATCACAATAGCTGTTGAAGAAATGTAATGCTGACAGTATTTGGCAATAAAGTAATAATTGCTGTGTGTATCTCTGATGAAATAAGATTTAATCCATTTGAGCTCCTAATTGTCTGCCACACTACATTAAAGATGGATACTACTATTGTCTTCACTGCTCAGAAATATGAAATTCAAAGCAATATGCACAATGTCTTGAAATAAGCTAGCTTAATGAACCAGCAAATTAGACCTTTCTATCTCTTTATTTAACATCCAGTTCCATGAATTTATCAGAGTTCATTACAAAGGTGCAAAATTTAAGGAAATGCTGCTAAATTCATTTATGATTAGAACTAATGACTTTGAAAAAGACTTCTCATATTTTTAGAGAGAGCCATTATTTATTATTGAATTTATATGGTTTCGGGTAATAAACGTTCAATCTTCTCCCTTCCTTCTGTTATAGTTTGAATTTTGTAATACAGCTACCAAAAAACTCTCATGTAAAGAAGTAAACTTTTACCCCCAAACACAGCAATGATGTTCAGAGAAGCAATGGCAGAGCTTTCTTTTTGACCTTTGGCAGGTTTTCAATGGGTGGATGAAGGAGGATTCTGCCCCTAAGATATATCTGGCAATGTCTGGAGACCATTTGATTGTCACAGCTGAGGGAGGGTGTTACTTACATCTCTTGGATGAGACCCCGGATGCTGGTGAACGTCCTCTGATGCCCAAGACAGCTCCTTCAACAAAGAATTATTCAGCCCACAATGTCAGCAGTCCCAGGTCTGAGAAGCCCTGACCTCTATGAATAGGTCATTCAAAGAATGCTCCATTTAGTTCCACGTTTCTTAAATGAGATTATTTTTCATCTTGTCACATAGATTTAGAGCAAGACCAATTAAAGTATGGCTCTGGATCAAATGATTTTTCCCCCCTAATAGTTGTAGTAATAATGACTTTTAACATCTGTAGTGAAGACAACAGTGCTGAATGCTAGAATGGAACCCTTAAATATAGATTAGAGATATGATTTTTCATTTGTCCAGACATTTATATATTTTTAAGGGGATAGCTTTCCCATTTTAAACCAAAAGCATCTATCTAATAGGTTTTAAGATGTTAACATTTTAATTCAGAATCCTTAAAAGAAACCTGCTTGGGATTCTAATTTAGATGAAGAAGGGTCTATTTCCAGAGTCAAGAATGATGGCAAACAATGGGAAGATCACAAGGTCTGATTTAGGTAACTTGTATTTACCTAGAAGATTGTTTTTGGACAATTCAAGGTCGCAGTTCCACACTTTTGATAGAGATAGGTTTGATTTCAATATTACTGAATTTCTCTTTTAAAATTCTGGTCTTAGCTCTTAACTTTAATCTGTCTCTATGGCATGCATCAGGAATGCAGTTAATTTGATACGATTTAACTGGGTACTTTTAGTATCCCTGTGATAACAATGATCAACGTTTTTATAGGCCTTAGGTATTTAAAGGAAAATATAATCATAATGAAGTGGCCCAATGAAGAAGAATGAAGAAATTAAAATTCTTCTCATCCAAAAGAAAATAACAATCAAGAATCCAAAATTAAAAAGATTAGAATCCCAATTTGTTAAACTTCTTGAGAACCAGGGTGTTTTGAAGGAAAGTTCATTCAATATGTTGGTATTCTTTGATCTCATGAAGTGAACATAATTGAGGCAGCCATAATTTAAGGATTGTGTAACTTAGCATTTTTTATAGCGACAGAAATGGTTTACTGGTTATATGATTATTGTCATGTATTTTCAGAAAAAGAAATGGCATTTACACATAGAATCCATGATTTTACTATTACTATTCTCAAAACTAATGAAGTAGGTCTTGGCATTAGACCCAACTCTATTTAAAGACAAATATTAAGTAATTAAGTAATATTAAGTAATTAAGTAATTCAGTAATATTAAGTAAATGATGATGGTGGTACGCAGGGACGGCAAAAACTGTTACTGGTACACAAACGAACGAAATCTTGGGGCAGTGTTTCAAAGCCATCATTCTGAACATTTTCATTGTATAGCGTTTTGGATGAACAAAGTAATAGGGTAGAGATACAATGGCCTCAGCATACGTCATTACATTGGTTTTTACAACTAATTAATGTTTATTGGGCCCTTGTGATGATCCATAGTAACATTTATATAGTGCTTACTACATGCCAGGGTGTTGCAAGAATGTTACTTACATGGTTCTTGTTGTTGTTGTTTTGTTTTTTAAACTCATTTAATCCTCAAAACAACCCCACCTAATTAGTCACAGTTAGTACATGGTAAAGCTAAGATTGCCACCAAGTGTCTGCCTCTGGAGTCTGTGCTCTTCATGACTGTGCAATACTAGGTCTCTTGTGATAAAAACAGGTGCCATGCACTGTGTCAAAGGCTTTCACATATCATCTCATTTAACTCTCACGGTACTCTTCTGCTGAGCATCATTACCTCCTTGAATACATGAGGTTGATTGGGTGAATCAGCTCATTTCTCACTAAGATGTATAGAGGGATAAACTTCCAATAACTCAAGACTCTAAGTTAATGGAAACCAAAATGGGGAGAACACAAGAAGAGCCATAGAGATATGAAAAGAAAAAAAGTAGAATTTGATTAGCATTTATTCCCTATCTCAGCCTTACCTTTTTTTTAGGATTTTATTTATTTGAGAAAGAGAAAGATTGTGCACGTGTGTGCACATGATTGGGGGATGGGCAGGGGGAGAGAGAGAGAAGCAGACTCCCCGCTGAGCAGGGAGCCCAACATGGGGCTCAATCCTAGGAATCTGATATCATGACCTGAGCCGAAGGCAGACTCTTAACCACCTGAGCCGCCGAGGTACCCCATCTCACCCTTTCTAATGTTCATTCTTTCTGTATGGTTATGATGTACTTAGATAACCAAATAATAACATGTGATATAACTTATAAATGAATATAAATATATTATATTATATTATATTATGAATGTTTGAGCAGAAATTTTATACCAATGTATGCATACTTTATAGTAACTCCAGATTTTCTCCCTGCCTGGGCCATTCCCTTGGCATACACAAGTCAGCTTGGAAACTTACATTGTCTTCTTACAGCCTGTATATATGGACAGCTTTGTTTGCTACGTACATTTAAATCCATTTATGCAGGACATTGTCACTAATTGCTGGAGTGTATCTTGGACATAAAAAGAATATGTCATTTTAAGGATGAAGCCACAAGATGAAATGAAAAACAAAGCAGCTAGTCAATTCCAAGAAAAGATGCCATTGCTTAGAGGAACCTAAGAGGTTAGCTGAGTGAGCCATTTGGGTGTCCACTTAACAGATATTCATACAGCCTTATGCCAGCCACAGCAGGTCCCACCCCTGGTGGCTCTGTCCTCAGGTTGCTGACTGTCTAGTCCAGTAGTTAGGAGCACAAATCCCTGGCTGTGTGACCTTGGGCAAGTTATTTAGCCCCTCTGTGCTCAAGGTCTCTCATTTGTACAGTGGAAAACAATCCCTACCTCAAAGGGTTGTGGTGAAGGAGTAGATAAATTCATAAATGTTAAGTGCTTAGCACAGTGGTACCTGCAAGCACTGAATTCTCATTATTGTGTGTAACGGTATGTGTCAATTTGGCTAAGCCATGGTGCCCAGATATTTGGTCAGACATTATTTTATATGTTTCTGAGAAGGTATTTTTTAGATGAGATTAACACTAACAAATTGGTAGACCTTGAGTAAAGCAGATGATCAGTAATGTGGATAGGTCTCATTCGATCAGCGGAAGGCCTTAACAGAAAAAGACTGACCTCCCCCGAGGAGGCATGGATTGTGCCATAGACTGCCTTTGAACTGGAATTGCAATTCCTGCCTGGTAGGCCAGCCTACCCAGCAGATATTGGATTCCATATATACATACACACACACACACACACACACACACACACACACATATACATACACACACATACACATACATACACATACACACATATACATATATATACATACATACACTATATATATATGTACATACATACATACATGCATACACATATGACTATAACTATGCATAGATGAAAGATAGATATACATTCTGTTGACTCTGTTTCTCTGGGGACCCTAGCTGATACACTACTGGATAATGGTAACTAGGTAACTAGTATTTATCAAGCCCTTCATACATATTATTTAACATTTCAAATATGATCTCACTTATTCTTCCTAAAAGCCCAATTACCCCCATTTTACAAAGAAGCAAACTGAGTCAAAGAAAGGCATCTGACCTGCCCAAGGTCCATCCAGCTAGTGCATGACAGATGCAGGACTCTCCCCCAAACTCCCCCCTCCTCCAGTAAATACTGTCATATTTAACTTAGGGTTAAAAAGTTAGGACTGAAAAGTTAGGACTTCCAGTTCTGGGTGGAGTGATAGGTCTTCAGCTTCAAAATGCTGGGTGACAGAAATATTTATGTAGCTATTTTAAAACCCAATTTAAGCTATTGAGAGATACTAAATGTCAAATAATAAATGCCTAATGAATTTTGCTCACCTTTGGTTGTAATTCTTGCCAGAATTGAACTGCTTAAGTGCTTCAATGAAGCTATTCACAATATTGCAAACAGAAGCCAACTAGACAGGAAGGAGTGTGGAGCCCACCAAGTCCCCTTATTATATGGGCTGTCTAACAGAGGGGAGCAAGTGTTAACACCTTAAGTGAAATAGCCAAGGTTCTGAGACCACCTGTGGTTTTGAGGGGAACAAATGTCTTTTGAGTTAGATGGGAGGTTCAACTCTTTGAGAACGGACTTTCAGCCCCTCTCCTCCCCTGTCAGGGGAGCACGTTAGGGAATTGGCAAATCCAATCAGGCCTCTTCCAGTAAATAACTGATTCTTGAGTGAAGCGTATCTGAGGGTTCACCAACAGCATTTAAACCAGTCCTAGAACCATCAGGCAAAAACAAATTAGCTAGCATTCAGAAACAATTTCCTTTTATGTGCAAAGCTGTTCTATAAAAAACTCTAGAGTTCAAAAGAGCTGTAAGGAAATATTTTTACAATCTGTTCCACTGGGTAACAGATTGAATTTAGCCTCAGCTGGTGATTTTTGTCTCCTTAATTATGGGCAATAACAACACTTTAAATTGATACGGTGCTTTTAACTTTGCAAAAGATGGTCAAGTTCATTTATCAACTGATCCACTTTGTTGTACTGTGCTATGATTTTCAACTGATAGTCCAAGACAGCAGGCTAGCACATAATGCAGAAAGGCATGCTAAGAAAGTTTGTCAATATATCTTTTTTTTCTAAACAGAATTCAGGTGATGATGACATGATTTAAGAAAGTATCTGATATAGTTTAATCCCCAGAGACAAAATATCTACATGTAGGTAAGTGAATAAAGAGCACTTGATAATATTAAAAAAAAAATTTTTTTTAATTTCACTTGCATGTTGCAAACCAAAGCCAACTAGGAATGACTGGGGAATGAACTTGCCCTGTGTTTCTCTCTCTGTGAGTGCAGGCATTGAGAGTTTTCTGTGCTCTGAGGGTTCCAGAAAATACTGGAACAGGATTAAGAGCAAGGAGCTTAGAACTGACTTTTGAAAGATACATGCTGTGCTTGGCTATAGAAGCATCTTTATCTGGTTTATAAAAAAAATTCAGATACTCACCATAATAAGGAAGTGATAGTTACATTGGCAAACATTTCAACTGTAAAACTTGCTAAATGGTGTTTAAAACCGCAGGGGGGCCTTTGTCTATACATTTTGTATTTCTGAATTGAATTGTATGAGATAAGATTATATGGCATATCTTTTAAACTATGTGACGAAGGCAAAACTCTTAAAATATATGAGGCTCTAAACTTATATTTAGATATTTCACTATATAAAGAGATGAGTTTGGGGGTGCCTGGGTGGCTCAGTGGGTTGAGCCTCTGCCTTCAGCTCAGGTCATGATCTCAGGTCCTGGGATTGAGCCCCGCATCGGGCTCTCTGCTCTTCAGGGAGACTGCTTCCCCCTCTCTCTTTGCCTGCTGCTCTGCCTACTTGTCATCTTTCTCTCTCTGTCAAATAAATAAAATCTTTAAAAAAAAAAGAGAGAGATGAGTTTGTAAAATCAAATTAGTGTGGACACGCTTACACAATTTTGGAAGATAAATCAAAGACCTAAGGCTATAGGATGTGGAATTTCCATCCCAGAATAATATATGACAATGAGAGGTATGTGTATATATACCAAAATATGTGCTGAATTATATTTTTTATGTTTGAAAAGAGGAAAGCATTATCAAATTAATTATAAACAGCTCTTCTAAGCAAGGAGTTTTACACCAAAATTGCAAAAAAAAAAAAATTCTCTCTGTGATTAGGCAAAGTTCACACTTCATTTGGTCTCTATCCATCATATTCCATAATGCTAGCCATTCCTCTTCCAAATTTGACGCTGCATAGCTCCAAGCACTGAATTGGAGGCTTGCTCTCTTTCAGTATGCTGTGGTCATTGCCTGTTGCCCCAAGAATGAGATCTGTTTGTCTCCTTTCTGTAACTTCCATGAGCTCTCTATCTATAATGGCAGAAGAAAAGAAACCCAGGTCTGCAGTAATTGTATAACTCCATGGGCAACATGCACATTTTAGTCCAAGTGAATCTCTAGCACTGTTTATATAGACTACATGTCAGTGGTAATTTAGGAATGATGCAGATGCCTTCAAGTTAGGTTAAACTCTAGAAATTAACAAAAGCAGATAAGGTTATATCAAGAACAGAGAGCATTTCTCTGCTGTTTGGTATTCTCTCTCCACTTTTTCAAGGCCCAGATGCTTCCATCTCATCTTCCTGGCTTTGCTTGGCCCCACAGTTCAGACACCTAACAGGACAGACCATACTGGAAAATCCAAATGACCTAATATGGACCAGGGTGTGGATACCTGGCCTATGCTGCAAACAGCTGCAGGCACAAATGTGGTTTCATGTGGTTCACTCCGTAAGAGAGAGAATCCCTGAGAAAAATTTATGGACTAGGCAGGCAAGTTGGTGACTGAGCTTCCTGTGGTTACATAGATAATGCTGGATTTTGTCAGGAGAGTCTGTAATCTCTAAGAATATTCCCATTATGTGGAAGTCATTCACCCTAAAATAGTTACTCTTCCATGATAGTAAACTACTTCTCTTCATGAGTAGATTTTATTATTTATTTTAAAATACTTGTCCGTCCCCACCTCCCCCCCACCCCGTGAGTGTATAGTTTCCTGTCCCATTGAAATCAGGCTTGGCCACGTGATTTGCCTTACCTGTGAAATGCTTGTGAACGTGGTGGCTGTCATTTATGAGCAGAAGCTATAAGAACCATCATGCACTTCCCTTATTCCTCCTTTCCTTCTGCTATGGTAGATGCAACATGTTAGAAAGTCCTCCATATAGCTTAGATCATAGTGATGAGCCAGAACCAGATGCAATGATCTCTGTCTTTTGATGGAAATATTTATCCATTAATATTTAATGCAATTATCAACATGATTTCCTTTAGATATTTCACTCTATTGTTTTTTCTGTTTTGCTTTCTGCCTTTTGTTCCTCCCTTTCCCCTTTCCCCCTTCTTCCTGGATATAATACAGAAACTCTTATTTCTATTCTATGCCTACAGACTGTTGATGATTTTGTTTTAGCAAGCGATTAACTTGGACAGACTCAAACAGTGAACTCTGTGATGCCTATGGAAGGTAGTAGCTCAAATTTCAATACACTTCTCTTAGCCTTCCTCCAAGCTGCTTTAAGTCTGCCACATACATTGTTCAGGGATCAGAATCTTGGGACAAATTTTATGCTCAGAATTAGTAGCCCTACTGCTCTAGCTTCCTCATTTCTGGAATTTCCTTCTCACTTTGCAGCAGCAATGACTGGCTCAGAACCTATGGTTCTTCAGGCCAGAAATACAGCAGATTTTCTAGCAGAATTTTAGCCCACCCATCCTATGACTTCACCCTGATCTCACACGGAAATGGGAAATTCGTGTCATCATCACCTCTGATGATGATTCTTCCAAATTTTGACTCCCTTCCAAAATCTGCCTGCTTTTGCTAACTTTCAAGGGCCTTGGGTAGTTTTTGTTGTTGTTTTGTTTTGTTTTTAATGTCTTTTGTTCAGAGTTCAGAGTCCTTATTTGCAGGAAGAGCAGTCTATTGGGGACCTACTCTGCCATACTGGAAGTAGAACTTTCTAAAGCCAGTTTTGAGCTAGGTATATAATGAGAATCAGAAATAAGCTTTTATGATCTAAAGTCTTTGAGATTTCAGGGTATATATGTTCCTACAGCCTAATTTACCCTAAACTGACTAATTAGCCAGCTAGGGCAACCTGGGGTATTACTATTTAACTATTTCACAACCATACTGATAAAATCCACTTAAAGGTAAATGAATTTCCCCAAATCATTCTGATTTTATGAATTTTGCTTTTTTTCTGACACTGTTAGCATCCTCTAAGTGGTACACTTTGCTTCTTAATTTTCAATCATGAAGAGTAATCTCCTTAAATTGAGAAGACATTTTTCATGTCTCTGCTTTCATCCCTATCACTGAAATCACAAAGTTTGAAGACCAGGATTCATGACCTAAATTGAATGTATGTCTGTGTCACTAACAAAATTAGGCCCAGTAAAATTATGAAATATTTCATTTAAAAGCATATAATTAACTGATTTTGGCTTAAACATGGTAACGTGTAGAAGTTGTAGAAAGTAGAGATAAATGGAAACTAGGCAAAAGAGAGCATTTTTCTTGGGATTGCCATTTCAATGTTTACTTCCCTAAAATTGATTCAGTAGAAAGTAGATCTTTTTACTGCAATATAGCAAAGCAGGTCTTTGACACAGTTGTTCCATGTTATATATGATATTGCCTTTAATAGGAATACAAGATTATGACTATATAAGCTTCAAAATTCAAGCACATGGTTATCTCTCTTAGTTGGCTAAAATCGTGAAAAAAAACACACACACACACACACAACACACACACATGAATACACACAAACACACACACATTTATTTATTTCCTAAGATAGTTACTTTGCAGCTTATGATCTAACTGGTAATAAAATTTCTTCATAAAAGTCTATAGGAGAGTTGGAGATTAGAAAATTCTTTTGGACTGCTTGGTTGGCTCAGTTGGTTAAGCAGGTAACTCTTGGTTTTGGTTCAGGTGAATGACCTCAAAGTCCTGGGATCAAACCCCACATCTGGCTCCCTGCTCAGCGGGGAATCTGTTTAAGTATTCTCTGCCCTCCCCCTACTTGCTCACTCTCTCTCTCTCTAAAAGAAATAAATAAAATCTTTTTAAAAAAGAAAAGAAAAGTGTTTCAGAAGTGCATCACAGTTTTTGTATATTGTTGATTTCCACTTAAATTAGGAGGAGAGTCTGGGAGGCTGACCCCAGGGTATGTCCTATAGGCATCCTCACAACTTGCTTTTTCTTATTTGAACATGCATTTATAACTCCTTGTAAAGAGTCTGAACATATGTCCCTAAAACTAAAGTTATTACATTTATTTTTGTCCTTTACATATTTTCATCAGACTCTGCTAACTCCTTATTCAACAATTTTTTCAGCAAATATTTATTAAATGGCTATTTTTTGCCAAGCACTGAGGATACAGGAGTGAATGAGACAAAATTTCAACCTTTCATGGTGCTTCCTTGTAGAGGAGAGACAGACAACAAACAAACATAAGTAGTATCATTTCACATTGTAAAAGATGCTGTGAAGAAACATAAAGCAGGTTAAGGAGCTAAAATCCACTAGAACTTTATTTTGCTCTGTAATTTCTTTACCTTTGCATCATCACTAATCACAGTGACTGTTCTGAATTTTAAGTAAGCCCTGCGTGAGAGATCGATGGTTTATCCACATTTTGCTTCTATACACCCCAAATCCAGCCCACTTCGTTGATACTGCTCTCAACAAGGATACCAATAACCTCCTTGTTTCTAAATCCATTGAACACGTCTCACTCTTTGTTCCAGTTGAGTCCTCTGCAGCAGCTGACATCATTCTCCATCTCCTCGAAGAGCTCTCCTGAGCTGGGGACATCTCTGGTCATGTTTTCTTGGTCTCCTCTGGGGTCTCCTCTTGGTCTGTCTATCCGGTCATTATATTCTGGCGTTGTGGAGCCTGAGAGGCCTGGGCCCTTGACCCTCTTTTCTTCTTCTCTGACATGTTTTCCTTCACATATCCCATGCACCCCCACACCTTTATTACCCACCTCCAGTGGCTCAAAAATCAGTGTCTCCTGCTGAGCTATTACTCCCAAACTCCAGACTTGTGTCACCAATAGCCTTAAAACACATGTACTTAGATGTGTTCCAGATTTCTCAACTTCAGTATGTTCAAAACTGATTTCACCATCCCTACTTCCCCTCTACCATGCTCCATCTCCAGATTTATCCTTCCTATCCATTCCCCATCTCAGGAAATGGCACCACACTCTAATCCTAAGCTGCCCGAGCCAGACTGGTGTCATCTCTCTCCCTCACTCTCCACATCTACTTTATTGCAAAGTACAATCAACTTTGGTCCGGTCTGTCCCCCTGGCTTCATGCCCACTCCCGATCTCTTAGACCAGGCTGCAGAGTGATCCGCGCATTCTCAGATCTGCCCTTTCAACCCACTCCCCACCTTCACACTGCAGCCTGGATGAGCTTTCTAAGCTCTAACCTGATTGTGGTTGTCCTAGGCTTGAAGCCCTTCAGAGCTTCTTTCAGAAAAAAAGACGATCACACACACACCTCTATGCCCTTATAGATTCTTTCAACTTTCTCCTTTCTGAGGAAGCTCAGCTCTGCTGGCTAGGACTCAAGTTGAAGTGGCGGACCTACATGGTCTTTCAGTCTCACACACCAACCTCCACCTACAGAATTGCATGAAATGCCGCACAATGGGGTGTAAGATCTGACTTCCCAGGCAGTGCCAGGTGATGCAACCAGAAAGATGGAGAAGTGAACTCCCAAAGGATATTCCTTGAGTAAAGGAAAGTAGAAGATGGAAAGGAGCTGGGCAGAGAAATTCCCCTCCTTGCTACTTTTGTGGACTACGATAAGAAGGGGTTTCTTCTCGGAGCATTTCAAACAAAGTCCCTTGTCCCAAGAGGATTCACTTGCTTGAGTTAGTCATCTGCTGTGTCTGATTTTGGCTCATTGTAATTTGGTGGCCATCCAGACCATGTATTACAGCTCCCTCAAACTGCTTGGCCTCTGCATTTGCTTTACTTCCCTTTCTGACTTACCCCCGCTGTCCTCGGCTTGCATCTTCCACATTAAGAGCCACTGCTTTCATTCTTTTTTTTTTTTTTTAAAGATTTTTTATTTATTTATTTGACAGACAGAGATCACAAGTAGGCAGAGAGGCAGGCAGAGAGAGAGAAGCAGGCTCCCCACTGAGTGGAGAGTCCGATGCGGGGCTCGATCCCAGGACCCTGAGATCATGACCCGAGCCGAAGGCAGCGGCTTAACCCACTGAGCCACCCAGGCGCCCCTCACTGCTTTCATTCTTGAGTCAGGGTCCACTTTCTAGAGGCCCTGCGCTTAGACCAAAATCAAACTCTCTGGCCACTGCTAGCTCCCTGACTCTGGAGTCTGCCTTCCCCTCTCTCTGGACGCTTGCCCAGCCCCCATCCTCAGCAGCATGATGACGCCACGTTCTCTCTTTCCTCCTGAAAGTCCTCTGTGGGGCGCTCTCTTGTCTCCCCTAGGGAAGTCTTGTGTCTCATCTGGGAAGCATTCCTTGACACCACTCTTGCACCAACTGGTTTAGGCACCATATTTTGATGCTCCCATGGTGCAGACACTGTTTTTTCACCTGTGAAAATCCTCCTCACCTGGCCTGGTGATTGCTCTTTGGCTGGTCTGTATTTCCTCTTGGACAGGAAGTTTTTCACTCATGTACTTCCAGCACCTGGCACAAGAGTTGACACATAAGGGCCTGATAAATATTTAATGAATGAGTGAATGGATGAACACATGTTTTCAAAAGGGATAAATTTTATGTAAAAGGGTACACCAGCAATAAAACTGAGTTGGTGATCAGTTATTTACTGAGAAAGATTTAGTATATACTTTTTTTTTCTAAAAAAGTGAAGCATAATCTATTCTTGTTTTGTCGTGATGCTGTGTATATATCCGTCATTGTGAACCTTCATATTATTAAAAACTGTAGAGTTCAATGGTTAAGTTTTGCGCAAGGAGTAAGTTTGGTTCCAGAGCCAGACAGCAGATGTTGAAATCCCAGCTCTGTCGCTGACTTGTCTTGGGGGTGTTTGTGTGTGCACGTGTGTGTGCATCCTTGAGAACAAAGATTTCCTCATCTGAAAATGAGGCTAATAACAATCTCTACCTCATATGATTGTTTAGAAGCATAAGTAAGTAAAAGAGCCAAAGAGTTTGGTACAAGGTTTGACACAGTGACGAGTAAGTGTTGGTTATCATTACTACTATTATTTGAAGAAGACACTTTTATTATTTATTATTTATTATCACCACCTAAATAATTTTCAAGTCCATTAGGTAGGATGTTTTTGGTTGCAAGGTACTGAAAAGCCCATGCTAAATGACTTACACAAAAAGGCAATATATTATCTGACGTAACTAGAAAGAGTGGGACCATCAAAGTTACTATCAAATACCCGGCTCACTTCAGCTCTCTGCTCCATTTTCTCATGATGATCGAAATGTAATTCTGGAGTACCACGTGATTGCAACACCCATTCAGTGGCACTTGAACCTACAGCTTCTTTGTTCTCAACCGTCTGATGGTAGAGGGAAAAACCACACCCAGCGAAGGAGATGTTAATCCTTCCTTTATTGTGACTGGGTCAGCCTTAATTATGTGACCAATCAGAAACAGAGAAGCAGAGCTAAGGGGAAGGGATGATGTATGACTGGCTCAGACTATTTAAGATCCACCCCCAGAACGTAGTCTTGGGTGGCATTCTCCTGAGTGGTGAGACATGTGTGATGGTGAATACTTGGCCAGAAACTGGGTTCTGTTTTAAGAAAAAAGAAAAGGGGGGAAAGGAGGCTGACTGGACAATCAGCAATGTTGACTACATGTGCCATTGCCGTCAGAAAATAGGGAGATGCCTCTATTAATCGAAAGCATGAATTCTAACACATTGTATTATGCTTAGAAACTATGTAACCAGGAGTAAAAAAATGAAAGTATATACTTACATATATATTTAAATATGTATAGCTAATATTTACTGAGAAATTGCTTTGTGCCAGACACTGTGAGTCCTTTATGTTCACTGTTCCCTTCAATCTTCACAAACACCCCATTCATTAATAAGGCAATATTCATTGAGCACATACCATATTTCAGGCACTGCCTAGTCACTAGGAAGATAGTAAGGGTCAAAAAAGACCAAGACCTCTTTCTCTCATGTGCTCTCCATTCTATAAATAGGGAACTGCAGCCCAGAGGGATTGAATGAGTTGTGCCATATCACAAAGCTTGAATGTGATGGAGTTGGGATTTGAACTTGAGGAGTCTAACTCCAGCACCAAGAGTGAGTAGTAACAGGAAAATGTTTGGCTCCAAGCAATGTAATACAAATGTGAAGTAAGATAACAACTGAAATTCAGACACAATACCTAGCCAATCTTAGACTCCCTTCTTTCAAGCCTCTACTCTCTGTCGCTGGGAAGAGGCTGTGCTCCAGGACTCAGGCACCAAGACCTGCAGCAGAGTCATTGCTGGAGAACACCCAGGACCATGAAGCATAGACAGCACAAGAAAGAGAGTAATGAACAGAAACTCTGAGCTCTGAGGCCCTGGGAAAGCTCTCCATAGATTTAAACTCCCCATAGGAATTCACTCTTCTTTCCCAACCTCCATTCTCATCTGTAGTAACTTCATTTAATGTCACCTGTAGCTTTGCTTCTGGGATGCCATCATAGTTAGCCTGCTTACAAGAAGGAAGTTTTTGTGGTAGAGTGAGACTACTGGGCTTGTCAGTGGGCACCTGACGCTAATTGAAGAATGAGACACATTTTAAAATTTTAACCCCTCTCATATTATATGAATCCATCACCTCAAATTTAAGTGAAAATTTAATATCCAACATTGAAGAGATTACTTTGAATTTGAGTTCCATTAAGTAGAATCAAATCTATATAGAGAATTAGTAATTGTCACTGAATCATATGAACTTGACTGAATTCAAACATCTTTCACTAGAACTGGTTGTTTGGCTGAGTTTACTATTGTTTTGTTTGTTTTTTTAAAGCAATCTTGCAGAGGTTTTTCAGAACCCACTTTGTGTCAGGCACTGTACGAGGCACTGGTGAATAAAAATAACATGGTTTGTTTTCCGGAAGCAGACTAGGAGAAAAGGATTCTAGTGAAAATTATTTCTTAAGGCACTGTTCCCAGGAGACTCTTGCAAAGCAGAAGGAGGGTGGGAGGACAGAGCAAGAAAAGGAAGAAGGCAAGCCAGGGGCTGCTCTCAGGCAAAACCCCAGCCTGCAGAGAGCCCTGGAGAGTAACTACACCTCTGAGCTGCCTCCAACAACTAGCACATAACTAGCACTCACTGGGTACGGGCCACCCCTCTGGGATGGAAACACGCAGGCATTTCTGGTTTCCTGCACAGGCAGAATAAGTCCTGTGAGCAGTCCTGTCCCTGGGTCTACTGTTAGCAGCAAAGGTATAAGCGGCTGGGAGAGGAGAGCACAGAAACAAGAAGGATGGGAGGGCAGCCAGGCAGAACAGAGACCAGGCTGCTCCCTGCTCCTGTTGGGGTTCGTTATCAAAGGAACGAGACTGAGACAAAGTGAAAGTTAGGCAAAACCTTATTCCACGCCAAGCATTAGAAGTTAGAGTGACCGGCCAGGGGAATGAGACTGAGACAAAATGAAAGTTCTATGAAGCTTTATTCTATGTCAAGCATTAGAAGTCAGACTGACCGGCCAGGGCTGCCTCCGAAGAGAGCGACCCCCTCCAGGTTTTATACGGCATAGGCTGGTTTTATAGGGCATAACCGCAGACTCAAGGTACGTGGCTTCTATTGTTAAGGTGTTTACTCCCGGAATCGATACCCAGAACCATACCAGGAACTATGGGGGCATTTATTCCCAGAATGAAGTCCGTGGATGTAAACAACAATATGGCTACCTAGGCAATATGGAGTTGCTCTGGCTAAGCAGGCCCTAATAGTTAAACAGGTTTTAACATTAAATTGGCCCTAACACTCCTTACAAAGTTTATCATCTACTGGTTGAGAAAAGGGACCAGTAGCAAGAAAATGGATAACTAAACTATGTCATTATCAAATATGGTAAGTTGGGCAATGAACAGAGTATGATTTTTAGAGACTAACAGTTGAGGATCTAGTTGGAATGGTCACCAGAGGTGGACATTCTCAGCCCGCAGGCACCCTTTACCCTTTGCTCTTCTCCCCTCTGCCCCACGGTTGTCAATGGGGTGGCCATCTTACCATCCTGAGGGGACATGCATGGGGACCAAAGTGCTAAGAATGGCTGCGTGGAAGAGTGGAACAGTCCCTTGTCTCTGATGGCATCATGGAGCCAGTGTACCATCCTGGAGAGTCACCTCCAGACTTCTTTTTTTGTGAGGAAAACAAAACTCCTGTTTGTTGAAGCCAGAGAAAATTGGATATTCCTGTAAGGGTGCAGCCAAATGTATTTACTTTTTTTAAGATTTTATTTATTTATTTTAGAGTGAGAGAGCACAAGCAGGGGAAGGAGCAGAGAGAGAGAGAGAGACAGAAGTGTCCATGCTGAGTGCAAAGTCTAAAGTGGGGTTCCATCCCAGGACCCTGAGATCACCTGAACTGAAAATAAGAATTGGACATTTGACAGACTGAATCACCCAGTGCCCCAACAGAATTTAATCTTAAGCAGCTCCCAAGCTGTGGAGGAGGGGTTGACCTTCTAGGAGAGAAGATCAGTTTCCCAGGAAGGAAGAAGCAGAGGATAAATACAGAAGTAAACTGGAAGGCTTCTCACATTAGCTTCTCTACAGAGATACAGGGTCATTATGACACTTTAATAGAGTAGCACTGAACAGACGAAGTACAAGAACATGATAATCTTTACCTGCCGTAATGGGTTCATTCAACCCAGGCTTTTCTTCACATCAGCACTAGTAACTTTGGGGGCTGGATCATTCCTTTCTATAGGGGCTGTCTTGTGCCTTGTAGGATGTTTCCCAGCATCCCTGGCCTCTACCCACCAGTGGCTGAATTGTATCCCCTCCCCCTTGGTTGTAACAAATAAAAATGTCTCCAGAGGTTACTGAATGTCCCCTGAGGGCCAGCCAGCATCACACCCAGTTGAATTCCAATGGTTTAACCTGTGATCTTTTCCTTTCAAAATACAACTTAAAACCTCTAAATTTTATCTACAAACTTTGTAATTAATGATAAATTACAGGGCCAAATGGGTGACTCAGTCCCTTAAGTGTCTGCCTCTAGCTCAGGTCATGACCCTGGGGTCCTAGAATGGAACCTCTCATCTGGCTTCTGCTCTGTGGGGAGCCTGCTTCTCCCTCTCGTTCTGCTTGCCGCTCCCCCTCTCTGTGTCAAATGAATAAATAAAATCTTTTTTAAAATGATAAATTATGTTTAAACTACAAGAGAGCTATGAAGAAAACAATCTTCTTTTGTTCCTATGGGCTTATGTTCTTTTAAGTAAACATTGAAAACAAAATCTGCCTTTATCAAAAAAAAAAAAAAAAAGAATAGTAATACAAATCACAGAAGAAACTCACTTTAAGTGTGCCTTAGGTAAGTCATTCTTCACCATGTATCTCAATTTCCAAAACTACAAATAGAAGAACTTACATAGGATAGCTCAGAAGTATTTTTTTTCCTTTAAAATTAAAATTATTCCATGATACACTAAAAAGTTTTTTGGTGTCACCCTGGACCTGAAATGATGATTCAGTTTACAAAGATGTGATTTACATGCAAATTTGTGGAAAACAGGTCTATAGAATGAGGCATACTGTTTTTTCTTCCAAAAGTCTTATTGAGGAATATAGGAATATAATTATTTTAAAGAAGGAAAATAGTAATTGATTTATATCTATATATCTATATGTAGATATATATATTTATATATCATATATAAATATGTTATAATATATATAAATTTTATATATAAATTTACATGTATAAATTCTACAAAGCAATTGTCTATCATTGATTCAAGGTCAGGTTTTGATATTATCTTCTGAAAGCATTTCATTATCAGATTCTCTGCATTCTTAAAAACTGACATGGCCACAGTCAAAAAGAGAATAGGCCAAGAAAAGGTCAGTAAATGCTGAGGTGAGTCAATTTGCATAGGGGAGAAAAAGAGGGGGCTGTTTCCATGGCTTCTAATAGAAGCAGAGAGAGAAATGTGAAAAATGAAAACTAGTTTGCAGTGGCAAACAAAATGAACTGGTCTATAAATATTTCATCATTTTAGCCCCATAAAGTCTCATTGTTTGGTGGTAATCTTTATTATGACTAATCATGGGTTGCTTTTGTGTTTGTTTCTGGCTTGTTCTGCTGATCTCTGTGCCATACATCTCTGAAATAGCACCCACTAATTTCTTTTTAATTTACCTCACTGTGGTATAGAAAGAATATATGTAGTCATCAAGTAGGAAGTTAGAGTCGTAACTATCCAATTTAAATAAATAAAGTACATTTTTAGAGTCAAAGAGTATTGCATGGAAAAATGGAAACCCAAAGATAAAGTCTTCAGTCGTGTTTTCCTTTTGGAATAGGATAATGATTTAAATATCCTAAGAGGTTAAGTCAACCATACCCAGGAGCAGTTATCTTGTTTCTTATGTCTTGGTTGGGGAAGTGGGGGGTGTATACAAGGCCCATCAGCAACAGAGATGTGTACAGAGTAACCCTCTTTGCTCAGAAGCAGGGCACATATCTCTTGCCTTGGCCCGGCTATGCGCCCCACCCCTTTCTTTGTTAACAGTGCCTTCATTTTCCCAAGGAAAACCAGCTCCTCTCACCCTAAGTACAAACAGCCTGGTGGAGTTACTCCCATATGTGTATCAGCATCACACCCCCAAATCAACGTCCAATAGCCCATTCCATCCCTGTGATTACAGAGATTGGTTCAGAGATGAGCACCTACGCCAGAATAATCCACTGAGACTAAGTCCTTGGATTACTGCTGGAATTGTTGGGGCAGGAAACAGGTATAAAGCCCCAATTCGGTAAATAAGAAACAGTGAGAGTGTCATTGTGGAAATGCTGGGGTCGTCCATTCAAGAGAGTCTCCCGGAGGAGACTGACCCAACCCAAAACCTGATTGAAGACCAGCCTGGACTGACGCCTGGCCTTCTTTTTCGAGAGTGCACACATTCTTTTTTTGCCTAAACCAGTTTGCGTTGGATTTCATTACTTGCCATTAGAAGGTTCCTGAGGAATTCAAAAGTCAAGTTCTGCAGACCCTAGAAAGGACTAAGGGCTCAGAGATGCCTGTGGATTGGCGTTAGAAGAAGAAAGAATCCACCTTTATTTAGGGATCTGCACGTAGTTGGCAAAATGAAAAAACACAACTGGGGAAATGGTTAACAGACCGGAAATTGAGGATACGTATTTGGGGGGAACACCCAGAGAGGGTTTTGGGAGCACCGGCAATGTTCAAATGCAACAGCTTTGCAGCAGTGTAGAAGAATTTTAATTTGTACCTGTACTGTACCACATGGTAATCACTAGCTACATGTGGCTATTTGAATTTAGATTTAATCGAAAAATGTATTCCTCAGTTACATTT
This sequence comes from Enhydra lutris kenyoni, assembly GCF_002288905.1. Classification (NCBI taxonomy): domain Eukaryota; kingdom Metazoa; phylum Chordata; class Mammalia; order Carnivora; family Mustelidae; genus Enhydra; species Enhydra lutris. The sequence goes on along the minus strand of NW_019154094.1, from coordinate 28,176,371 downwards.
GCCACATTTCAGGTGCCCCGCAGGCATACGAGGCTCGTTGTATTGTTGTGGACTGCAAGGATGTGGAATATTTCCCTCATTGTGGAAAATTCTTTTGGATCACACTGTGCTATTCTGGGAGGGACTGAAACCAGAACTGGAAGAGCATAAAACTCTCCATGTGTGGAGCTTGGAGAAAATGCACATTTAGGGGAAGGTTTTCTGGCTGTGTCCAGAAAGGGGCCACAGGTGACTGCTCACCTTGACCTAGTGACAGTAGTCCAGTGTCTCCTTGACCTGTCTGCACCTCCAGAGAAGGAGCAGGGCACTTAGGATAAAAAGGCCTCCTCAGTTTGGGTCATGAAATCAGAATGCCAATCTGTTGCTTTAGGATGAAAACCCTCACTGCCCAAGGACTGACACTCAGGCCCTCTGGTTCCCAGAGCCTCTCCCTCCAGGCATAAGCAGAGAGCTGCGGTGAGCCAGAGTCCGAACAAGGGCAGCAGTTTGTGTGGTCTGAATGTGCTGTTCCCCAGGTTCAAGGGAGACCTGCCTGGCACTGGAGCTAGACAGGCAGATTCTCAGGCCAGAAGCCTCTAGCCCAGTGATGGTCAGCTTTGCTGAATTTGTATTCAGAGACTCCCATTTCTCTCTCCTTCCTTCTTCCTTCCTTCCTTCCTTCCTTCCTTCCTTCCTTCCTTTCTTCCTTCCTTTCTTTTCCTTCCTTCCTTCCTCCCTTTTTCTTTCTTTCTTTCTTTCTTTCTTTCTTTCTTTCTTTTTTTCTTTCTTTTTCTTTCTTTCCTTTTTTCTTTCTTTCTTTTCTTCCTTCCTCCTTCCCTCCCTTCCTTCCTTCCTCTCTCCCTCCCTTCTTCCCTCTCTTTCTTTCTCTCTCTTTCCTTTTCTTTCTTTTTCTTTTTCTTGCTTCTTACCTTCCTTCCTTCCTCCTTCCCTTCCTCACTCCCTCCCTTCTTTCCTTTCTTCCCTCCTTTTTCCTTCTCTTCCTCTCTTTCTTTTTTTAACTCTTTATTTTGAACTTATCTTATACTCACAGACATAGCAAAAATGATACAGAGAGTTCCTGAGCCTCCCCCCATGCTCCCCCAGCAGTAACATGTACATGGCCAGAGCACCTTTTCAGGACCAGGACACTGACATTGGCACCTTTTCCTTTGATAAGAGCAAATGTCTCATTGGGTCGTTTTTACTGTATCAGGCACATTGTCTATTTCTCATAACAGCCCTGTCCTGCAGGTATGACCATATTTAGCTCCATCTTCTTGATGAGAGAACTGATGCTCTAAGTGCGTAAGTGTCTTCGCCAAGAGTGGTCAGGCTGTCGGCGGCCGAGCTGGGACTGGTTGCCATCAGATCTAACCCCAGAGCGACACTTTCCAAATGTGACGGGGGTAAAAAGACTAACAAGCAGGCCTCAGAGACCAAACTGGAAGGGCTTTCTGCTTGTTTGCTTTCGTATTCTTCATCTCTGAGCGGATTCTGTGTCTGTTAAACCTGCACATGCCCCAGGTCGGGGAAGGGAGGGCAGTTGACTGTAGGCCCCAAATTGTGATGACATGGTTAAACCCCAAATTTGCTAGAACTTTCAGTAAATTTATTGTGATATTTAAGAAAGGGAACCAATAGCATTCCAAATATAGAGTATATTGTAGATGACTTGTACTTGTACACTCTGTGAGTTCAGGAGCTCATCATTTGATATTATGGCTCATTATAATTGAGACAAATATTCAATAATGAAAACATACCCACCAGAGGCCTAATATTGAGGAAAACCAGAAAAACTGTAGATAGGCTTACTCTGAGGAAATATAATAATATGAAAGAATACACAGTGATAATAGCTCACATTTTCAAATGCTTATATGTCAGGCACTGTGCTAAGCACTTTAAATATTTAGATAGGTCTCTTCCTTTATTCCTTACTCCACAGCTCCATGATCTGGAAAAATGTGTTTATAGCTGGATTATAAATGGGTACTCATCCCTAAGAGGGATACACACGGAGTTGACAAAACACAATCTCATCATCGTCACCATCATCTAATAGGTATCAAGCCAAGTATGCCATGCAGTCTCCTTTCTCATTTAATCTCATTTTAATACTCTCAGTCCTTTTGTTCTTGCCTGCCTGTCATTTCCTACCTGCTAGGGTGGTGTGAGGATATTTTAGCTTACAGTTATTGCGCTCTTATGGCGATGCAGTTGGTGGATCACAGTTAGTGATTATTTCATTTAGTTCCCATAATAGCCCCCTGAGGACGGAGCCATCATGATCCTCGTTTTACCAATAAAGCTCAGAGATATGATGTCACGAGCCCTGACTCAGACCGAGATGTATCTTAGGAGTGTTCGAGGGGTGCATTCCAAGTGCTCTTGGGTTTTAGAAAAGAAAGTTGAATGTGGACTGCAGTCACGTGGGCACAAGGGGTTGCAACGCTTTGGCCTTCAGGAGCCAGTAACTAGTAAGACAGGAAAGGGACAGTCCTGCAGGAGTGACAGCAGGATGGGGATGCTTACAGCTTGTGTGATGTCCAGGAAACACATCTGCCTGCTTGGAATTCAGAGGGGAGACTGCAAGACAGGGAGCTGGATTCCAAGCAGAGAACCTGGAGTGCTTTTCAGAGGGGTGTAGATTAACGAGCTCTTAGTTGAGAAAGTCAGCCCTTGTCATGATAAGCACCCTGTGATGTATGGAATTGTGGAATTGCTCTATTGTACATCTGAAACTAATATCACTGTATGTTTACTGTCCTGGAATTTAAAATAAAAGAAAATCAGTTTAGGATTCTGAACATGGTAATGGTGAGATGGTTGCTATAAAAAGAGCCATCTGGTACAGGCGTGTGGTGTGGACTCGTTCTTGGGGCACTTTAGTCAAGGCGCCTACAGACCCAGTGTGTCTCTAGTGGGTGAAATTACTTGTGCTCTCTCTTCACAGCTTCCCCTGCCCTATCTGCCTATAAAAGCATCAGGAAAAAAGGGCAATCAGGAAGAATTTATCTGACAGCGGTCTTCCCAAAACTTGGGTGTTCCACTAAGGGGGGAAAAGAAAGTTTGAAGTCCACTATTTTACAGAAACTGAATATATAAGAGATCCGTTTGCAAATCAGATTAGCTGTTAAGTAATTTAAGAATAACTGAATCAGGGCGCCTGGGTGACTCAGTGGGTTAAGCCTCTGCCTTTGGCTCAGGTCATGATCCCAGGGTCCTGGGATGGAGCCCCACATCAGGCTCTCTGCTCAGCAGGGAGCCTGCTTCCCTCTCCCCCTCTGCCTGCTTCTCTGCCTACTTGTGATCTCTCTTACTCTCTGTCAAATAAATAAATAAAATCTTAAAAAAAAAAAAAAAAGAATAACTGGATAACCCCAAGCAGCTTGTGCTAGGATAAGATTCGGGGGTTTCATCAGCTTTAAGGAAGACTATGAGCTCCTCAGTCAGGGCGGGGTTCTGAAGCCCCACCTGCTCTATGAGGAAAACACTTTTTAGCACCCCAGTAAACCCATCTTCTGACCTCACTCACTCTTCTCCACCTCCAGCTATTATGATGGGGGTCTATTAAACAGACAAACTCAAAAGAAGTGGAGGGGAGAATGTGTAATAAGATCATAAAAGCACAATTACTATGGATCATTGGCTAGGGCTTGGAAATACTTTCATTATGGAGAATTGCATCTATCAATTCAAAGACATTTTAGAGGTAAACAAATGAGTTAGCAGTTTACCACTTAGGGTTTAGCTCATCAAAAGCCATTTTCCAAAACCCGCCATCCCCAAGCCTATGCTATCCTATTCACCAATTCACAGACCAAATGTTGGTAATACTTATATATACATTTAATATATACATTTACTCTTAATATATACGTATACATTTAATTATATATATATTTACTCTGCTGAACCATGTGAAGGGCAAATGACACCAGTGGATAGAGGCCAAGGGTGTTTTCACATCGAATGCACAATCTGATGGTCTTCTCTCACTGTAAGGACAGTGGAGCCCGTAGCTAGAATGGCTCAACATACAGGGCACAAATATCCACAAACTAGTTTCCTTTTTTTGGAAAATGTGTCTATAACTGTTTTGTTAATGGGTACCCATACCTCAAAGAGATGCACGTATAGTTGGGAAATTTTTGAATTTTGAATTAGGAAGCAGGAGAACCATGATCTGCTCCCAGCTCTGTCTCCTAGTTCCTATAAGTTACTATCTTCCAGATTCTTGGTTTCCTGATCTGTAAAGCAAGTTAGATGAATCTGAATATCTCAGCATTCCTTGTATTTGATTGAGGAGTTCATCTAAGACTCACTACATGGCTAAAGCATTTATTCTTAATTTAGTGAATTTTTTGTTAAGGCCAGCATGTGGTCAAGTTAGGGGATTTAGATTTACCTAAATTTTTATTCCTGACACATGAGGAAGTGCTCCATTAACAATTGGTTGGAAATGCTGGGTTGCAGCAAGTTGGGCTGGTTTCTCTTTGCAGGACTTCTCAGGGCCTATAACATATTGACAGAAATGGTGACTTCTTAAGAGGTCTCTTCCTACCTCGTAAGCAAGCAGGATGACTTTGACAAGGTAGTTACGTTGTAAGCAGAGGTACCAGTATTCTCTTCCAACTCTGACAAATGAAGCTGAAGAGTAGAGATATTGCTCACCTGTTCACTTACAAAAATAAAGAATAAAAATAAAAATATAAAATAATAGCTCTTCTGACCTTTCCTGTTGTTGAGGGAATCCTTTTGGACAAAACCTCTAACAAAAAATCTAGGATTATACCTGCTCTCTGACATTTTGTTCTTGAGTTTGGTCTCTTAGTTGATAGAGAGAGAGAGGGAGAAAGAGAGAAGGAAGGTTTTAAGATAAGTGTGAGGAAAATTCACATCATAGTCATAGTTTCTTGCTTCTGGTTATTGGCTACCTAAATTTTGTATGGCAATGTTTATGTAAACCAGAAAAACAGGGGGCAAAGCTATAATACTGAAACATTTGGTATTTGACTGACTGGGTTGAAACCCAGCTCTACCACTTAGAAATTATTATGATTCTGTGCAACATAGTTCAACTCTCTAAATCACTCTTTTCTCATCTGTAAAATGGGGATTGTGCTAATAGCTACCCCAGAGAGTAACTGGGGGTCTTATACAAGCTGTACTGAAATTTATTTACCATGTGCAAAGACAGAAATAGTCAGCCTTTACATTTAGAAATAAAGGCTCTGTGAACTGGTTTGTGCCTTAAGTTCCTATGCCCACATGCCTTCTTATTCCAAGTCATTTCCCTCAGTGGAAAAATATGATCCAAAGTTAGGGGAGAAAAACAAATTGCTAAGTGAAATTTATTTGCGTGGGATAGCTAATGAATGTTGACCTAAAATAATAAAGCAGTAATTACCTAGTCCTGGTTTTTATCTTAAAACTCTTTACTATATGAGCTTTTTCTCTTTCTCTGTGGAAAGTTCCTAAATATACTACAGATTTGCATAACAATCTCTTCCTTTTAGTGAAATACGTGATATATAAACCTTAGCCTTAAGCCCTATCTTCATTGTTAAAAATGAATATTAAATACATTCAGCATTATAATGAATGAAACCTAAGTCTTTTAGAAACAACTATTCATCCTGACCCCTCCTATTCTCTCAGATGAGTTTTCTACTAATTGTTTTAAGAAAACCTTTTCTCCGGGATTATATTCCAACTATTTAAAAATAGGTAAACTTTACTGTACATTATCACTTGAATAGACTAAATAATATTAGTGCCTCTATAGACAATTGGCTTTCAAATTGAAGCACGGTGATTTATTTTTAAAAATAAAGAGAAATCATCAGCATTGAAGTAGATTAAAATAGGTGTCTTATTTAGAATTAGAAAAGTGGTTCATTTTTCATATGTCACATTTAAAGCCTGGTTCTTATTTTTAAAAAATATTTCAGTCTGATAATATGGGCTTGTTAACAAGAAAAGCCACTGTGTAATAGTACAGTGATAAAAGATGAAAAGTGAGAAAACAAGCAGAATATCTATTTTACTTCATTTATTTATTATAGAGAAAGAGAGAGCATACACAAGGAGGAGGGGCAGAGGGAGAAGTAGACTGAATATGTATGTATGTATGTATGTATGTATATATTATGTTGTTAGTCACCATACAGTACATCATTAGTTTTTGATGTAATGTTCCATGATTCACTGTTTGCATATAACACCCAGTGCTACATGCAATACGTGCCTGCCTTAATACCCATCACTGGACCAACCCATCCATCCATCTCCTTCCCCTCTGAAACCCTCAGTTTGTTTCTCAGAGTCCATAGTCTCTCATGGTTCATCTCTGATTTCCCACCTTTATTTTTCTGTTTCCTTCTAATGTCCTCTATGCTCTTCCTCATGTTCCACAAATAAGTGAAACCACATGATAATTGACTTTCTCTGCTTGAATTATTTCACTTGGCATAATCTCCTCCAGTCCCATCCATGTTGATGTAAAAGTTGGGTGTTCATCCTTTCCAATGGCTGAGTAATATTCCATTGTATATATGGACCGCCTCTTTATTCATTCGTCTGTTGAAGGGCATCTCATCTCTTTCCACAGTTTGGCTACTATGAACATTGCTACTATAAACATTGGGGTGCATATGACCCTTCTTTTCACCACATCTGTATCTTTGGAGTAAATACCCAATAGTGCAATTGCTGGGTCATAGAGTAGTTCTATTTTTAATTTTTTGAGTTCCCTCCACACTGTTTTCCAAAGTGGCTGTGCCAATTTGCATTCCCACCAACAGTGTGAAAGGGTTCCCCTTTCTCCACAACCTCTCCAACACTTGTTTCTTGCTTGTCAATTTTTGCCATTCTAACTGGCATAAGATGGTATTTCAATGTGGTTTTGATTTGAATTTCCCCTGATGGCTAATGATGATGAATATTTTTTTCATGTCTGTTAGGCATTTGTATGTCTTTTTTGGAGAAGTGTCTGTTCATGTCTTCTGCCCATTTTTTGACTTGATTATTTGTTTTCTGGTTGTTGAGTTTGAGAACTTCTTTATAGATCTTGGATATCAGCTGTTTGTCTGTAATGTCATTTGCAAATATCTTCTCCCATTCCATGGGTTGCCTCTTTGTTTTGTTGACTGTCTTCTTTACTGTGCAGAAGCTTTTTATCTTGACGAAGTTCCCAAAGTTCATTTTTGCTTTTGTTTCCCTTGCCTTTGGAGACATGTTCTGAAAGAAGATGCTGTGGCTGATGTGGAAGAGGTTATTGCCTATGTTCTCCTCTAGGATTTTGATGGATTCCTGTCTCACATTGAGGTCTTTCATCTATTTAGAGTTTATCTTTATGTATGGTGTAAGAGAATGGTCCAGTTTCATTCTTCTGTATATAACTGTCCAATTTTCACATACCATTTATTGGAGAGACTGTCTTTTTTCCATTGGATATTTTTCCCTGCTTTGTTGCAGATTATTTGACCATAGACTTGAGGGTCCAAATCTGGGTTCTCTATTCTGTTCCATTTGTCTATGTGAAGGAGACTGAATCTTAAGCAGATTTTGTGCCTAGCACGGAGCCCAACGTGGGGCTCCATCTCACAACCCTGAGATCCTGACCTAAGCAGAAGCCAAGAGGCAAAGGCTTAACTGACTGCACCAACCATGTGCCCTAATTTTACTTTTTTAAAAAAACACATCTAAATGAAAATCATTGACTAAGACAAATGGGAGCCAGCTTCATATGAAGTTAACAGGCCCACCTATTACGCTATAATAATCAGAAGTCATATGAAGGAAACACACAAGGAAGTAAGTCCTCAATCACGCTGGAATCACTCTAAAAACTAGAATTTCATATACAATAGTAATAATAGTTTTCTTGATGTATATGGTGGAAAAAATGTTTCTGGCTTCCAGTTCAACATGGCAGAAAAAAACAAATTTATTGTCCTTCTTCCTCCAGCTCTACCAGAAAACATTCATTGAGTACTACTATGTAACAAGCAGTTGAAGTGGGAATACATACAACAAGGTGAACATGCTAGAGGTCCATTGGGACCCCAGCATTTGGCGTAACTTCCCAAACTTGGGAAGCTTATGGATTAAACTGATAAACTGGGAAAATTAAAGCACAGCCCATACAAGGCCCAGAAAATTCTCACGGTAACAAGTTTGACCTGAGGAACAGTAGAAAAACTCCAGATTCCTCTTTATTCTCTAAAGCAAGAGTCAGCAAACTTCTGATAAAAGCTTTCTATAAAAGGCCAGATATATGTTTTTAGCTTTGTGGACCATACAATCTCTCTCTCAAAAATACTGCACTCTACTGCTTTGGTATAAAAACAGTCATAGACAATACATACAAAAGTGTGGCTTTGTTCTAATACAACTTGATTTACAAAAACAGGTAATAAGTCACAGTTTGCCAACCTCCAGTCTAAATTCTTACCATTGGAGCTATATTATATGATACAAAAAAGGAAAAGATTTTAGTGGAAACAGTCCAGAATTACTCCCAGCCCAGCCTTTTTTCTATACCCCAGGCTTGTCTGACTGCCTCTCTGATGCATTTTCTGCATCCCCAGCATCACTACTGTTGATACAAGGTGAATCTTGGGGATAAATCTGATTTTTTTTTCTTCTCCACTCTTTATCTTAACCAATGGTAAACTCTACCTGTTTCATTTTTAAATGAATCAGTTGACTTTTACCCCTCTTTACTGCTAGTGATGTTAGTAGAAGCCCCCTGGACCACTCCAGTAACCTGTCATTGGTTCCATCCTTGTCCATTCTACCCCACCGGCAATCTCTTTTCCACATTCCCAGTAACTTGTTCAGCAAATATTTGTTGAGTACCTACTATGTGACAGGCATTCTTCTAGCCACTGGAGATAAATTGGTAAACAAAAGATATTTTTTAAAAAATTCTTGACCTCATAGAGCTTATATTCTGGTCTATGTGTAGGGTAAGTGGGACAAAGCAATGAACATATTAGTAAATAACAGAGTATGCCAGAAGATGTTCAGTGCTATAGCAGAAAGCCAAATATGGAAAGTAGGGTAAGGGACTCTGGAGTGCTGGGGCAGTTGCAAATTTAATTGGAGTGGTCAGGAGAAGCCTCCTTGAGAAGATGAGATTTGAGCAAAAGGGAGTCAGTTGCATTCCTGTCTATTTGGTAAAAGAGCAGTCCTGACAAAAGAAGTTTCAGGACAAAGTTCCCATGGTGGGAGCATACCTATGTGTTCAAGGAACTCCAGGAGGCCAATATGGACAAGCCATTAGGAAGACAAGTGGTAGTCAGAGTAGATGAAGCTGAAGAGCTCAAGTCTCTGTGAAGGAAATGGGAAACCGCTGCATGGTTTTGAGCAAAGGGTCTGACTTACAATTTTTTTAAAAGACTTATCCATTTATTCCAGAGACAGAGAGAGTGTGTGAGTCAGGGGAGAAGCAGAGGGTGAGGGAGAGAGGGAATCCCAAACAGACTCCCTGCTGAGCACAGAGCCAGATGTGGGGCTCGGTCCCTGGATTCTGGCATCATGACCTGAGCTGCAAATCAAGAGTCAGCCTCTTAACGCTGACTGAGACACCCAGGTGTCCCCTGACTTGTATTTTTAAAGAAGAGCTTAGGCAGCTGGGGCAATGATAGGATGTAGAGGGCAGGGGTGAAACCAGGACACCAGGCAGGAGCTGATGGCAGCAATCCAGGCTGGAGATGATGGTGGCTCAGAACAAGAAGGGTGGCCATAAAGAGGGCAAAGTGGTCAGATTCTAGATATATTATGAGGGCAAGGTCAACAAGATTCTGGATAGATTGGATATGAGTTATGAGAGAGGGTCAATGATGATTCCGAGGTCAACCTCAGCAGGATGGATTTGCCTTCAACAAAAGAGGTTTGGGTGGGGGCCACAAGGAGTTTGGCTCTGGACACGTTGCATCACACTTCAATGAAGGTCTTCTTTTCAAAAGCTAGTCTCATTTTGCCTGGTTCATCCTTATGTTTTCTGTCTTCCCTGGCCACATAAAGATGGAATTCCTCTAGGCTTATGACCCTGCATTGGATTTCTACCACTTCTCCGGCCCCATATTTGTATCAGATTTCTCTTTAGGCTCATTCTTCCAACCACGCTCGTCTCTCTTCAGCTCCTTGAACACAGATGCTCTTTCTAATCTCCAGCACAAGCTGATTCCCCTGCCTGGAGTACCGAGTACTCTCCACTTCTACTGCCCCCATTCTCCATCCCATTTAAATCCTGCTCAAGCTTCAGATCTCAGCTTCTGCTTCTTTACTTAAAGGAAACCTGCAGGTCTCCCCCTGTGTCATGTCCTAATGCACTACATTTGTTTCCTGTAATTATGTAATTGTATGATTATTAGATTCATGGCCTTCCCACTAGACTGTAAACTCCCAGGGGACTGGATTTACATCTGTTTTACTCACCATGGTACCTCCAGTGCCTCACACAGTATCTGGCATATAGTAACTATTTAGTAAATGTCTGCTGAATGAATGAATGATGGATTATTACCCATCCCCCCCAAAATATTATCCTATACATTTACTCTCTTGCAGAGTCTTTGTATAATTCTAGCATAAGGAGTACTAAACTAGGAAGAAACACAAAGGAAGTAACACATTATCATTTATAATCATCCAGGGTTTAGTATGCCCATTCAGGAATCCAAGCCATGATGGATCCCTCCTCTCCTGTAACATATGGCCTTGCTCACCAGACTTCTGGTTCCCCTAAGATTTACATTGTCCAGCCCTTTGAAGACAGGCTGAGTCATGTGATTTGCTTTGGCCATTTAAACTTGAGCAAAAGTGATTGGCATCAACTTGAGGCAGAGGCATTCGAAAGCAGGAGTGCAACCCTCCAGTTCCACCTGCCTGTGTTTGTTTCCCGTGGCTGCTGGAAGAATGCGTCATGCCGGAGTGGCTTAAAACAACAGAAAATCATTCTCTCTGGTTCAGGAGGCTAACAGTCCAAAATCAAGGTGTGAACAAGGCCATGCTTCCTCGGAGGTCTCTAGGGAGAAATCTTCCTTTGACACTTCCGCTTCTGGGCCTTGCTGGCCAATCCATGGCAGTCCTTGTCTTGTGGAAACATGACTCCAATCTCTGCCCCATCTTCACGTGGTGATCTCCTCGTGTGTCTCCTCTGTGTCTTTCTGTCAAGGTCTCCTTTGCCATTCTCTCATAGGGATGCCAGTTATTAGATTTGGGGCCCACCCTAGGCCAGGATGGCCTCATCTTAAATTGATCACATCTGCAAAGACCCTCCTTGCAAACAAGGCCCCACAGCCAGGTACCAAGGGTGAGAACGTAAACATAGCTTTCGGCAGGGATGCAAGGGAACCCGTTCTCCCTGTGCAGCACGTGCCGAGGTGGAGACTTCCTCAGCCTGGTTCCCTGGGTCACTGTAGTGGGACAGGTTTGTGTCTCCCCATTCACCTCCATTCAGTTCCGTGACGCCCCCTGAGTTAGAGTGGTGGGCTGAATCACCTGCCCCGGGTCAAGTATTTATCCCAATGGCTATTTGATGATGACGTTTTGCTGATTCATGCAAATTAAACATGCCTGCGCTGTATATCTATTTCCTGTGACCTGTCTCTGGACTGTCTTCCATACTCTGTATTCCTCTTGATCCTTAGTTACTGAGTGCCTGCCATATGCCTATCCTTGTGCTGTGTGCCAAGAGGGATGTATGGGATATTGGACACAAGGAACCCAATTATAAGGAGTATATAATCTAATCTGGTGGGTGAAAAAAAACCATCAGCGTTGGCTGAAATTATCAGAGGACACCAGATAATAGGACTTAATAAGAGGGAACGCCAACAGGACATCTGGTTCGTTCTAGGTTTTATGGTAAGCAGTTTACAGGTGTTCTATCCTTTCATCCTTGTGGAGGCTGTACCCTGTTGGGCTGGTATTTTGTATCTGTTTTACAGGTGAGGAAACAAGCTTAGAAAGCCTTAAGCAGCTTGCCCAATGGTCATTCAGGATTCAAATCCAGGTTGGTCTGATCAACGAATTTGGGCTCCTATGGACTTGACTGACCCTTCAATTCAGATCAGCCTTGGTAGCCTGCTAGTATATGGTAGTCTATACTCTTGAACTACACCAAGTTTGGTTTTCCTTATACAGTCATCCCTGGGCTGAACTTATCATGTCGCAGTATCAACGGTTTGCAGTAATAAATAGAATAAAATAGTTAAGCTACTCTTCAATTTCGATCTCAGTGTTGTTAAATGGGCCTTTCCACCTGATTTGTCTGAACTAATCCAAACTCAACCTTTCATCTTTCCCTTTATAAGATGGAACTTTCAGACTTTAATTCTCTAAGCTGGCCATGGATGCAAAGATTTGTCATATCAGGAGCCATCATATTTCCTCTACAGCATTAAAAGTGATTAAAAGAAACAACATGATCAAAAGAAACAACATGGAACCAACCAACCCTATTTTTAAGTGTTTCCAACCTTGTTTCAAAACAGTCTTATGACGATTGTTTTCCCAACAGCCATGTATGAAGCCATCCACTTTTGAAATCTGATTTTCCTGTGTAGACACATCCTGTTTTCTATGCTTGGAGAAGCAGGGAATACCCAAGCTGGCACTCAGTTGTAGCAAATATGAAATAGACCATTTTTAAAAAATCGTAGGAATGTTAAAACCCATGTTGACTGGTTTTTACATTTCCCCGGCAGCATTCCCATGCTAGCGTTGGCATGGAGACTGGAAAAGGAAACTTTCCACCAATCTGTCACTTGCTACTGTTTCCACTCACTCTACTGGGAGTCCAATTTTAACAATTTTTTAAAGTTAAAACAAGTTTAATTCTTTTTTTGTTTTGTTTTGTTTCGTTTCAGAATGTTTCTCAAACACAAAAACACAGGCAAAAAGATTTTAAAACTCCGTCAAAAATTTGGTTTTCCAAATATTCAGCTGTTTAACATTCAGATAATTGCCTTCCTTTTTTTTTTTTTTTTCCACATTTAGTCTGAATGCTTTGGCATGGGGAACCCCACAGTCTGAAAGTAACTTTGTCCCGACTCTCCTCACTGCGTTTATTAAAGAGTCTGAAAGACGCATCTGCTTCCCAACAGTTTCTGGTCCCTAAGTGACCAGGGAAAGCCAGAGGTTCTCACCATACAGGAACATAGTTGGGCTTCCCAAAACCTCTGCGCAAGCAAAGTTGGCAGTGGTCACAGCAAGGTATTCTTGAAATCGTTTTCATTGAAGAAAAACGGGCTGTGATTCTTGGATCTATGCTTGGGTCAGAGATGGAAGGCAAATTTGTCACCCGTTCTCTTCTGGGTAGCCTAGAACCCAGTAGGCACTCAAGTCCTGTTTGCGTGAATGAATTCATCACAGTGATGATGTATGGCATCTTCCAAGACTGAAGGGTGATTTTCCTGGGCTGGAAAGTAAAAGAGAGAGCTGCCTACCTACAGTTCAGGGGGCCTCATCCTGGAGGCCCCGAAGCCAGGCGTTCTCATTTCCACTTGGCATCCTCCTGAGCTGCTCTGCCTGACGCTGGCGCTGGCGCGACGTTACAGAAGGGAGGAAATTCATGTGAGGAGAATCAGGGAGGAGAGGGTCGGGAACAGATGTGAGCATAAAGGAAAGCATTAGAAATGAAAGAAAGAAATTGGACGCCCACAGCTGGAAGGACAAACCGCACAGTGTCGTCAGGGATGTGGGATTAGGGGTGATTTTGCTTGCCCTTTGTTCTTTTTTCCTGTCTTCCACATTTCCCCGTGTATTTGATGTGTCTTTTCTGTTCGGTTATTGGACCATGAGGCCAGACCCCAGTGGCCAGTACCTGGCATGCAGCAGGCGCCCTGTGAAGACCTGCTGAACAACTGAACGGGTTCGAAGGCTCCTGTCCCTCCTCCCGCCGCCTCCCCGGGGTGTCTAACCGCCTGGCACGTAGTAGGCGCTCCCTAAACATCTGCACAGCAAATGAGCTGCAAGTTTTCGGCGCCGAGCACGTGGAGCTTTGGAAACCAGGGCAGTGAACGAGCACATCTCAGACCACAAAGCGGCTGCGGCGCGTGCGAGGAGCCGCAGCGGGCGGAGGCGAGAGGCGGGAGGCTAGGCGCTGGGCCCCGAGCAGGGCGCCCCGCGTGGGGCGCTGCCTGCGTGGCGCCCCGGGCGGGGGCGCCGGGAGCCGCGCGCCGGCACGTGCTCGTCCCGGGGACGCCGGGCCGGGGTGGGCGCGCGTGTGCGCGTGGGGGCGTGGGGTGTGTACCCGCGCCGTGCCCCCCGCGCGTGCTGCCGGGCGGGCGCCGGCGTGAGTCACGGCGGGGCTCGCCTTTATAACGGCCCGGAGGCTCGCGCCAGCCGCCCGCCAGTCCGCCCGCCCTCCGCTCCGCGCTCCAGCGAGCGCGCCCCGGCCCCGCGCCCCCAACGGCCCCCCAACCGCCGCGTAGTCCCGAGGACGCCATGAGGGGCCCGCGCTGCGCCCCGCTGCTGCTCCTGCTGCTGCTGTTGCCGCTGCTGCTCATACCCCCCGCCGGGTACGCCGCCGTCATCACCGGGGTAAGCAGCCCCGGGCGCACCTGTCCGCCCGGGATGCGCGCCCGCGCTGCGCCTCGGGGGGCTTGGGAGGGGAGCGGCTCGGGGAGGGTCGCCCCGGGCGGGGACATCTGCCCCAGATGCCCTTTGGCGCTCTGGGAGAGGTGCCCTACTCCAAACGCAGCGGACGGCCCGGGATCTTATGTGCGCTATGGAAGAAAAAGTAACCAAAGTGTCACCCACCTCCTTTATCACCACCTTCTCCCCCTTGCTTCCCTCTTGGAACCCTGCAAGCTCTCTCCTCGAGTTTGGTCTGTTTTTCTGTTAAGCTGAAAGAAGTTTGCTTTCAGAGTCTTCTCTAGCACTTCTTCGAGGCGTTCCAACCTCGAACCGTAAAATTTGGGAGGCCCTTTCTGAAATGCACAGGGTGCAAGACGAGTATCTCCCATTCCTGAGACTTAACCTTCTGGTCAAGGAGTTTGTTCCCCTTGCACTCTCCACAGAAACCCCTTGAAATAACTTGGTCCGAGGCCTTGTGTATGTTTTGAAAAGCAATGTGGGAGCTTCCTTCTGGTTTCTAGAGGGTACCCCCGCCCACCCCCCAGCTTCTTGAGGTTTTCCTTGTAAAATTTTTCCATTTCCAATTCCTGATAAAACACCACCAGGGCTCGGGCATAATTATGGAGTAGGTTACAATGTAGATGTTTGTTTCAACTTAGTGTAGTTGTCCTCATCATTTCTGAAAGTAGGAACTGAGTCAGTTCTCTCCTATTCTCACCAACAGTTTTCTGTGTGGATCTGAAGGATGAGTTTACCGTAGTCTACTTTACATCAACAATGCAAAATCCCTACCTTTTCCTGATTGCTCAACTGCTTTGCTCTTTTAATTTTTTTAAAAGATTTTATTTATTTATTTATTTGGCAGAGAGAGACAACAAGAGAGGAAATACAAGCAGGGAGAGTAAGAGAGGGGGAAGCAGACTCCCAGATGAACAGGGAGCCCAAAGCGGGGCTTGATCCCAGAATCCTGGGATCATGACCTGAGCTGAAGGCAGACACTTAACGATAGAGCCACCCAGGTGCCCCTGCTTTACTCTTTTATCTTTTTTTTTTTAAGTCTTAAATTATTTTACACCTCCATTAAATTACTTAAATTATCTAAGTGCACGTTATGGGATTTTAAATAAAACTTACATGTTTGAATTGATGATACATAATGAAATATTGAAATTTGACGGAAATCTGTCCTGGTCTTGAGAAAATAAAAGTTCCATAGTCTCCCAAGTGAGTTCATAGGTTTATAGCATCTTGAAAGCCCTCGTACAATAACAGTATTTGGTTATATCCAATAGGATTATAAGCATTGTGATATTTATTAAAATAGAGGTTTTTTGAAAGTGTATTTGAATAGCTTTGTCAGTCAGTCAGTGTGGTTGAAAAAAACTTTTTACAGGTCTTTCTAATATAAGAGTTGGAACATGATTGGTTTTTTTCTCCCACTCTTCCCCTGCTGGCTCATTTTAAGTTTCTGCTAATCCTCTGAGCCCAGAATTCCTTTGCAATATAAGTATCTTTTTGTTCCATTCACAGGACAACACTATTTGAATAGATCTGCAATGGGTTAAGTATGAAGGGCATTAGGAAACAGCAGTCTAATTAAAATTATATAAACCTATGCATTTCTTTGTAAATATTTCCAAGAAGTGAAGTTTTTTGTTACAAAAGTGAAATTTTATCATATGGGATATTTATCTGTTAGAGAGGCTTAGAGTGGACTTCTATGAGCTGTTTTTGTTGTTTTAACTCAGTGTAACCAAAAGAGAATTTTTTAAAAATTCCTCTAAGCAATGTAGCAATAAAGAAATGTATTTATGTCTTCATGACAGGAACCATCTGGAGCTAAATGAAAAACCTGGTAACTTATCATCCTCAGGATGTTAAATATCCAAGTGATTGACTGAATTTTGGAAAAATTTTGGCTGGATTTTCATTGTCTTTTAAAAAGGGTTAGTGGGGCCTCCGAATTCCAGGTCTTGAGCATCTGTTGACAGAAAATACTGCCTGAAACCTCCACCTTAAATATTTACCTTTTTTGGTAATAGGTGTAGCTATTTTGAAATTGATTTATGTTCCACATAGATTTGTTAAAACCATATTGGAAAAGATCACATACTGTACTTCTCATTTACAAATTGTCATGGCCACGTATACATGTCTCTGCCATACAGCTAAAAATTGGAAAATGGAAATGTTTGGTTGTTTTCTTCTGAATGTCCTAATGCCCCAAGGTGAAAATTGGAGTTTTGTCCACACAGTCATTTTAAATAGGCTGAGAAAAAAACTCCAAAAAACTTCCAATAAATATAAAAAAATTTATATTTTTGTCTAAATTATAGACTTTTTAGTTTCTTACATATATAGTACAGCATGTTTTTACCTTATCACTAGCAAAACAGATTATTAACATACCGTTCAAACAAAACATCCTATTTTTTTGTTGATTCTAGGAAGGAACAATAGTTCTTCAGATCTATTTTCATGCAAATAAATTCAGACAGCATTATTTATTTCTATTTAGATAGAGTATAAAAACTCCTCCATAGTTGATTCTTTAATTATTTGTATTTACAATTTTTATATTGAGAACAGATGCCTCGAGTAATCGTTGTTGAGAATTGCATCTGTCATGTGAATTTCTAAATCTGATTAATCTTAAAGAATAGTTCAACTGATTTTGTAATGTACACATGTGTATACCCTAAGCCAATAATTTCCTTTTTGCAGTTTACTCACCTGAAAAAAACAAAACAAAACAGTAACCTAAGGCAAAAATCTTGGTTTGTCCATTCCCAACCTATGAAATTTCTTTCTTTAAAGAAGAAATGTGAAAATCAAGCCAGTGGTTTGAGAAACATCAAGTCTCATGAACCAAATGCAAATATTTGAAAGGGAAAATGAGCATTTTTAAAATTTACATCAGTACCTTTGTGGGTCTGGAGCATTTCATGCCAGATTTAGAGACCATTTAAATCCCTTTAAAAATAAATAAATTAAGTCCTTTTTAAAAATTGGGCCCAACGTATTCTGCGGTTAACAGTCATAAAATCTTGTGATTCAATTTATGTAGTTCCTAATGGCCATGTATGGTATAAGACTAATCCAGACTTGTTTTTCAAATTCAAAGCCAATTCAGCCACAAAACACTAGAAAAAGAGAGGTGATTTTCTGTGTGTTTATTTAAGATTTTTGTAATGTGTGGGCCATTCTTTAGGCCATTTTTTTTTTAAACTAGGAAAATCTCTTCTGTTCAGATTTTATGGTAAATATGTGCAAGCAAATGAAGATTACAGTTCTTTTTTATATGTGTGATTATTAAAATCCTAGTGGTTGGAGATATAAAGAGCATTTTTGACTGCTAATTTTAGATTTCCTCAGCCAGAGTCTTGCCCGCCATCTACATTTATCTGTTTGTTTGTTACATTTCAGGCCTGCGACAAGGACCCCCAGTGTGCTGGAGGCATGTGCTGTGCTGTTAGTATCTGGGTTAAGAGCATAAGGATTTGCACGCCTATGGGCAAAGTGGGAGACAGCTGCCATCCGCTGACTCGTAAAGTTAGTACATATATTCGTATTCACGGTGGTTCTCTTACGTTGTGGTAACTGAACTCCCAGCAAGGCCTGTAGGACATGAAACCCAGGGTGTTGTGCTTGAAATTGTAAGTTAGAGAAGATGGCAATGGAAAACTCCTTCCTCTCCCCTCCCATTTTAAAGAACTGGGTCCTCTACCATCGTTACTCTAGTGAATCGTTTTCATAACCTTGCTGTCATGACATTGGCAACTTTTCAAAAAAATAATTGCAAACACAGGAATTTGCCTAAAAGGGATTTAGGACAAAAATACATGTGTGTAGTACAGTGTATGCTTCTCTGCCGAAATCGGAGTACAGAAGTTCTTGAAAAGACTTTTCGCATCAGACTCACTGATAAGGCAGAAGTAAATAACTGTGTTTTGTTTCTTGCAGAAAATTATGCATGATACAGTTATCCTTGTATCTTAATTTAAAAGTCCTTTATTTTCACTCCATCTGTGCAGGACACTGTTCATAATCGTAGAGGTTAATGATACTTAATTTTCCAACTTCTTCTGTTATCTAACAGCTCAGTGTCTCGATGACCTAAACAACACTTTTGAACGGTTTTGGCAATGAGTGGCATGACCTGACATAGGCAGGATTGGATGGCGCTTTTGAGGTGGGTTGGCAGACACTCCTGTCCACGAGGCCAGTCAGCGACATCACTTCAGGAAGCGGGGTGGGTGAGAGGCAGAAGGGAGTAGAAAGGTATGTGGAGTTTGGAGAGTCTTGGCCGTTCTGAATCAAAACTTGAGACAGTGGGATCTCAGTAAGATGCCCCAGAGACGCCGGGTGGTGGTGTCTTGCTCCCCTAGCGCCACCTCCTGGTTTTACCCAGCAACAAAGAGGAGTCGGGAGCCACAGAAGGACCCGTCCCAGGGCAGGTGGCTTGTTGGAGGCAGAGCTGCGTGTGTCCTCAGCGTTCTCTCCTGTTTAAAATAGATGGAATGTTTGCAAAGTAGCCTGCCCTCCCGACTCTGCCTTCCACCTTTTTTTTTTCCGCACATGTGGTTTAGGTTGGACAGCTGCAGTAGAGCCCGCCATCTTCCCTGTCCTTGACAGCGGTGGATGACAGGTACTGTTTTGACTTTCTCAGAGTGAGGGTAATGAAATAAATGGGCTTCTGTTGAGCTCTGAGAGCTGTAATAGGAACCCCACTTGTTTGGGTTGCTCTGAAGACTGAGTTTGGCTTTCCTGTGGTTTCCTTGAGAAATACTTCCTGTTCCATGTGGACCGTCGCTTCCCGTGGCTTCACTGTCATTGTCACATGTGACATGCGCCTTTTATTTTTGGCCACTTTAAGGCAGGAAAGGTTGGGGGCGCCTGGGTGGCTCAGTGGGTTAAGCCGCTGCCTTCGGCTCAGGTCATGATCTCAGGGTCCTGGGATCGAGTCCCGCATCGGGCTCTCTGCTCAGCAGGGAGCCTGCTTCCCTCTCTCTCTCTCTCTCTCTGCCTGCCTCTCTGGCTACTTGTGATCTCTCTCTCTGTCAAATAAATAAATAAATAATCTTTAAAAAAAAAAAAGACAGGAAAGGTTGTAAACTGTTAGTGGTCTGTCTCAATGCCTGACTCCCGGAGAGGAGGTGACACCAGCCCAGCCACCTTGGGCACTGATGGCACTTTTGCCCTCACCCTTATCAAGTGCGAGTCAACTTTTGTACGTCGGAGCCACTGTCCTTGAAAAGTTTCCTCTCAGTCTTTTAAGAATGTTGTGGTTTTTGTGCAGTGTTGGTAGACCCTTCCACTCCCTGCATACCAGAACTGTGCAGCCTTTTTGCTAAAACAAGTGAATACTGACACATTCTATGCAACTGTTCTTTGCCATAGCAAAGCGTAGTTGTCCCTTGCGGAGGACTGTGATGTCCCAGACACCCTGCCCTAAATGTTGTATATGAGTTTCTCGTTTCACGCAACGAGCCCGCGAGGCACATTTGTTTCCTGCGCATTCTGCATTCAACCACGGTAAGCCTCAGAGGGACTCAGTGACAGGCTGAGGTCACCAGGTGAGAGGGCACACAGCAGCCTGGGACTTCATGTCTGGCTGGTGCTCCCCTGGTTGTGGGGTGTTAGTCCCCATACTCTCCCACCACCCTGAAAGTGGGTTTACCTGAACACTTTACCAAAGCTGGTTGGTGTGGGATGAGAAACGATGGTCCCTCGTGGGAATTTGTCACATCCTGTACTTCTGATGAGTTTTCCAAATCCGAGGTAGTTTAATAAGAGAACCAAATTCTCTTTCCCTTGGTGCCTGAATAACTTCCAGTTCAAGTATATGAAGTGCAAGGTCATTTCCGAGAGTAAACAATACCATTCTTCTCCCGGAAACCCAGGTACACCTCTACACCTTTGTTTTTAGTCACAGTTTTAATAACGAAGTCTTTAATAACAAGTTATGGTTTTCATAGTAGAATTAAGTGATAGAAGAACTAAAGGACTAAAAAAAGAGAAAGGTTTTAATGTCAGCTCTTAAATATTCCCCTATTCAGACACCAATTTGGAAAGTGTTTCTAGAACTCAGTTTTACACCTTGTCCTACTGGATACTTCTCTGTCTTAAAAATACATTTTCATATGTCATTTCTATTTTTAAAGTAGGTCCTGGAGTTGTTACTTGTTCTGGGTGAAATTAACTTACCCTGTTAAAAAATCTAGTTACTTCCAGATTATCTTTCCGCTATATTCTATTCAAAACAACCTGAGAAAAGAAATTTTTGTAAATGTGTCCTAGTGAGTGTAACATATAGTATTCAACTTCAAACTATAGTTTGATGGTTCATCAGTGAACAGTAAAAGTGTAGACACTGCATAGAAAATTCTATTTTAATATGATGTGTCCATTCCTTTCTTTTTTCTTTCTTAAGGGGGGACTGTGGTCACAGGGCTTGGTGTTTTAAAAACACAAGACTATGAATAAGTCAAGACTACACCTGTTTAAATTTTAAACTTTCCATTCTGGCTTGACTTAGTCATAGCCACAAATGTCTCTTTATTTTGATAAAGTGAGTAATATTTGATGAATGAAATTGCAGACTACAGGTAGGAACTGATAGTCACAGAGTTCAGTTTACTATTTTGTTTGAGATACATCCACTAATTTGTGGAGTTTACAGTGACTGCTAGGCTATACCTTTATAATTGTACAGTTTTTAAATTTACATTTGATAATTGAAAAGTAGAATAAAAGATCAGTTTACTTAAGAAGAACAGAATGTAGGTTTTCCAAACACATTTTTAGTCAAATAAAATTCTTAACATATATTCATTTTTAATACTTAGGGATGAATTACTGAATCATGTCTGCAAGGAATATTTTGCTATTTAAAAATCCCACTATATAATATTTCTATTAAAACTTTTCAGAGTTTACAAAGATTGGCTATTTCCATCCCATTCTGATTACTGCTTGGCTTTGGAAGTTTATAATTATGTAGTTAATACTTTTATTTTTATTGCTTATTAGTTTATAATTTTCTTCAATTTAAACAACTGTGTTTCCTCCCCCAAAATTGTTTTTGCTTCACTTTTTTTTTTTTTAAAGATTTTATTTATTTATTTGACAGAGATCACAAGTAGGCAGAAAGAGAAAGAGAGGGAAGGAGGCTGCTCTCTGCTGAGCAGAGAGCCCAATGCGGGACTCGATTCCAGGACCCTGAGATCATGACCTGAGCCGAAGGCAGTGGCTTAACTCACTGAGCCACCCAGGCGCCCTTTTGCTTCACTTTTTATGTTAACATTTTTAGTATCAGTTTAACTTTTTGTTTTCTGGAGTGTTTTTTTGGTTTTGTTTTTTTAGCTACACTTTAAGATTTGACCAATGTATTTTTCTTTTCTGGAAAAAAAAATTTGAAATTAAAGCCTGGGGTTTGTCTTTGTAAAAAACAAACAAACAAACAAAGGGGCGCCTGGGTGGCTCCGTGGATTAAAGCCTCTGCCTTCGGTTCAGGTCATGATCCTAGGATTCTGGGATCGAGCTGCATCAGGCTCTCTGCTCAGCGGGGAGCCTGCTTCCCCCTCTCTCTGCCCACCTCTCTGCCTACTTGTGAAACTCTTAAAAAAAAAATATATATATATATATATATATTTAAAAAATTATTAGCCGTTTCTGTTTTAGAACCAACCAATGATGAAACATTGTAAACATACTTCCAGGATAAAGTATAACCTTAAAAAATATTAATTAAAATATGACCAATATAACTACAGAATTTAGTGGAAGCTGGGTAGATGAAAGCCCAATATGTTAATTTCCTCATCTTTCCTACCATAAAGCTCAAGAGCCATTATCTGCATTTTCTCTCTCAGGGCAGCATCCCTGCTGTGAATACAAGTTCCTTGTCAGAGAGACTCAGGGGACATAAATACAGTTTCTCAGCCTGGGAACTTGACGGTATGGGCCTGACAGCTCTTGGTGGTAGGGACAAGCCTATGTATCAGAGAATGTTCAGCAGCATCCCTGGCCTCTACCACATGACGCCAGTAGTCTCCCTCTCTCAGTTGTGACAACCAGCCATGTCCCCAGACTATGACAGATGTCCCTGTGATGGTTTGGGGCATGGACCTTGCCCTAGCTGAGCACCCCTGGCCAAACACTACATTGACTTTGCCTCACAGGACACAGTGTAGGAGATGAAGCAGCATCATTGCATTGGGAGCTCAGCAGCTACTGAAACCCACAGCTTGGCTTGCCCTCTCTTCCACACAGGATACTTGTGCTGCCCCACTTGAGAGCTTAAGTGGGGGGAGGGGAGGCTCCCCTTGACTCACAGAAGCTACCACCCTTACTCTTGCAAATATTTTGCACCTCTCTAGACCCAGAGGCCCAGGCCTACAAGCCAACAGCTTCTCCAGTCCAACTTGAGTTCCGCACAACCCACGAGGCTGACCCCCTTATTCCCTGTTTTCCTTTACTCTTTCCGAGGACACAGAGCAGTGGGAGGCCAGATCCCATGGTAACCCTCTATGCACAAGAAGATAAATCATTGCATTATTTAGGGTTGTATGAATATATAATTATTCCAAAAACATTGGAAGAAACATTTTAAGAATTGACCAAATTAAAATATGTTGGCGACCCTCCCAGTTATCAAAGCTGGAAATTGTGAGAGAGGGACAGGAACTGTGAGACCTTTAGTTTGTATTTTATGTGCCATCATGCTATTTGAAATTTTTTAAAACTGTGTACTTATTGATAAAAGTTATGGTAACAAAACTGGCATTCCTTAAAATTGTCATTTTTTATTGAGGTAAAATTGTATATAAATTATATAAGTTTTAGGTGTACAACATTGTAATTTGACATCTGTCTGAAGTACAAAGTGATCACCATCCTTCACTATTCAATTGACCCCCCTTCACTCATTTTCCTACCCCAAACCTCCTTCCCACAAGAGACCAGCACTTTCCATGTGACATGACCAGCCTTCTCTATATTTCTTTCTTTAGCAAAGTTGACTCTGTTTTGAGAGAAATCACAAACAATACATGTGTTTTGGGTCAGTACTGTCTTCTCTTTACAAGTGCTGCAGATGGCTAGGAGTCATGCCTTGTGGAAAGCACTGCAGGTCCAACCTCGGTTTCTTTGAGAATCTGCTGTTTGGCATTCTGGGCTTGTGGAAATGCTGGAGTGAGTTGATTCTAAAATAAACCGTCAAGTTGGGACTGAACGGTTGGCTCCCGGGCTCTCTCTGTGCCTCTCCTGTGTCCTTTCTTGTGTCTCTGGCTATTAGACGCCTATCGACTTTGTCACACAACACGTGTAGAACTAGGGGATGCCTGTGTGGCTCCGTCGGTTAAATGTCTGCCTTGCTCAGGTCATGAGGGATCCAGCCCTGAGCCAGGCCCCCTGCTCAGCCGGGAGTCTGCTTCTCCTCCTGCTCCCAGCTGGTGTGTGCCTGTGTGCTCTCTCTCTCTCTGTCTCACTATCTCTGTTGCTATCTCTGTCTCTCTGTCTCTCTGTCTCTGTCTCTCTCTCTCTCTCAAATAAATAAATAAAATCTTCAAGAAGAAAAGTATGTGTAGAACTAGAAATGAAGGGGCCAGTGGAGAAATTGCCAAGTGTATCACATCAGAAATGGTGCCCTTTGTCAGTAGGGGCACGGTGAGAGAAGGAGAGGAGGAAAACTGCTATGAGCTGGCACAGATAAAAAGGGGGAGAGACACAGAGCAGATCTTGCAAAGGGGGAGTGGGCTTGTGAAGAATAAGAACAGGGCTGCAAGTTATAAAGATCCCTGCAGGACAGTGTGATCACGATGTCAAGGTTGTTGGGGCAGATCTGGGCTAAGGCCAATAGTACCTTGTCACCTTCAATAAGAAAAAGGAAAATCCGTGATATTTTTGAAAGATTCACAGAGACATATGACCTTGGGACCATGTTGCCAGGGTGCTCCCTAGGCCCTAGAACTATCCTGGAACTATCCCCGGGAAGGCCCTCTGCGTCTTTGGCTTCACGTGAGTCCCTCTCTCTGAGTTTGGTGGCGTGGGTCACTTTGGGCCTGCTCAGTGCCGGGCAGTGGCGTATGGAGTGAGGAGAAGCCACATTACCTGGGAAGGACACCCCTCTGCCTTAAGGCAGAGCACGTCTGGGGAGATGGGAGGGGTCACTGACAGGAGATAGGCTTTTAACAAGTATTCACTTAAGCGTCTCCTGTGTCCCAGGCTAAGTGCCGCGTGTTCACAAATGAGATGTCCTTTCTTCAAAGAGCCTGGAGTTGGGGGGGAATAGTGGTATTTGAGAAAAGAGCAAAATCTGGAAGAAAGTGGGGCTGGGTTTGATGATGACAGGTTCCCTTTCAGCTGAGTGACCTCAGTCAGCCGTGTCACTTCACCTCAAGAGGAAGCCACTTAGCTTGGGTCAAAAAAAGGCAAAAAGCTAGCGTACAAGATTGGTGTGACATTCATGCACGATGCCTCATGAAGCCTGGGTCTGGCTGGCCACCACTGTCATTTTTCTTTGCAACTGTTTTCAAGGGACTAGGAATGCACGTAACAGGCCAGAGAGCGCCCGTGGTTCCTTGGGGCCCACATCACTGGACGGCAGGCACCCCAAGGGGCTTAAACTATCCTCCTGGTCCTCTGTCTTCCATCACTACAATTCACGCCACGTGATGGGCCCAGGCCTTTCCTGTTTTGTTCTCACTGTCTCTGTAGCACGTGATGTAAGGCCTGGTAGGTCGGGGACAGTAAATGTCTGTGGAACGGGCAGATGAAGGAAAGCTGCTTGGCGCAGTCTGTGTGTAGCAGTTTGACGCGGTCATTATAGTTACACCTCGCTCAGGTCAGCCTCCTTTACCTTGGATGTTGCTGCCTCTGTTCATTTTTCTCCACATCAGCATCGTTGGCCCTTAGGGCCAGAGAGGTCTTCTTGTTGGGGTGGCCATCCTGTGCGTTGAAGGCTGTCTAGCAGCATCCCAGGCCTCCACCCACCACTCATGCTCCTTCCCCCAAGTTGTGACAAACAAAAGTATCTCTGGATACCACCTGATGTCCTCTGGTGGGCAGGGATGGAGTCACCCCCAGCTGCCCACAAAGTGGTCTTAGGTGTGTGACACAATGAAGCTCTCAGAGACTCACGGCTAGAGCAGATCCGAGAGGTCCAGGGTTGGAACTTCTCCTGCTGTCCCCTTGTAATCGCCCGAGCCAGTGCAGCTGGGCCCACCTCCTCCGACACGTTCTCAGGGCCCACAAATGAGCCAGCCATCCACGTGCCCCTGGAGCACACAGTGACAGAACCATTCTGAGCATGAGTCTGAGGGGCATCGAGGGCCGCGGCCCCTGCAGGCAGGCACTGTCACCAGAGCCTTGACAATAAGGCCCTTGTCAAAAGGCAGAGGAACCTGGGGCGGCTCTGCCACTTCTCCACGTGCATATCAACGCCCACTTGAGGCTTCCCTCTCTTTTTTTTTTTTTTTGTATTTATTGACCTCCGTCATTTCCCTGGTCCTTCCAGAACCATTTTGGAAATGGAAGGCAGGAAAGAAGAAGGAGGAAGAGAAGAAAAAGGAAAAAGGAGGTAAGGGGAACATGAGCACGGTGCCCGCCCAAAGATAGTGCCCAGTGTACTGAGCCCTGACCACTGTTTGGACTACCATACAGTTGAGTCTGTCCTCTTAGTTCAGCCCCAAAATAAGGTTAGAATGGTTCTGTCACCGTCTGCAGGCAATTTTTTTCTACGAACAAAGGAATTATTTCAAAGGCATCTGGAAGATGCGTCTCAGACTTTCTCATTAGGACAGATAATTGGTACGGGCTGACCTCTCTTGGTGGCATAGACTAGGAAATACACTAGAATGATAGAGAGCAGACAAAAAACAGCAGAGTTGAGAAACAGACAGGATGCATTTTTCTGCCCTGTATAAACCATAGAAGGATCCCTAAGGCATAAGTCTCTGATAGCTTGCCTCTCTCAACTTATCCTGGACCAGAGTAATTTCCTGTCCCGTTACATTTGACTAACTATTGCCTCCAGGCCTGGGGAAAATCTCTCCCTCTAACTTCCCAAGGAGGCAGAGTCTCAAGAGGACACCATCCCCAGAGCAGAGAATGAATTTTGTTCTTTGCCTCTGGAACATATATGTATTTTGAGGGACTCCACTGGCCCTGAGACAGAGAACCATGATGCTGGTTGCTGGTTGACCCCCCTCAACCCTGCTTCACTGGTGGCATAGGCAAGACTCAGAAGTACCACTTGGATCCCTCTTAGAATGAAGCCAGCCTTTCTCTGCTAGCTCTCCCTGGGCCGGGGTTTAGTTTGTTCCTTTTCTGTGACTCAGGCTTTTCTCCTTCCCTAGTTTCCCTTTTGCTCCTCCCCTACCCACACTGCTCAGAATTCTGACCCCTCCTGCCATCTGTGTGCAAATGTGTGAGTTTATACATTGTTTGTTTTCAGTGACTCCATATTTACTCATTATAATATAATTGTGGTCATACCCTTAATGTCATGCCCTCCTTAAGGAGCTTATTAATAGGATGCTATAAAGAGAATTAAAATGAAGAAGTAAAAGGTAGTATAGCTTGGTGGTTAAAAGGTTGGTCTCTCTGGTCCAGTTGCCATCCAAGTTTCAAGGTCTGCGTCTGTGAGCTTGGGCAGGTTGCTGATCTCATTGTGTCTCAGTCTCTCGCCTATAAAATGGGTATAATGAAAGCATTTGTCATCTTCACAGAATGGTTGTGGGATGAAAAAGGATAATAAAGTGCAGAGCATATCGCTTGATTAAGAGTTCCAGGTAACACTAGTTGTTCTTATTCAAACAGATTTCTCCAGAATCAGGTTTTTTGGTTTTGTTTTTTAACATTTCCTTCTCTGACTCAGTTTTCTTCTTCTGTCTTAGGTTCCATTTTTTGGGCGAAGAATGCATCACACGTGTCCATGTATGCCGGGCTTAGCCTGTTTACGGACTTCATTTAATCGATTTATTTGTTTAGCCCGAAAGTAATCACTTGAGAGTAGAAACTTTAAATGTGAACAGCCACACGATGTCTGTAAAGTCTATTTACTTGTGATTGTGCCAAACAAATAATATGCCAGAAAGAAATGCTGTTGCTTCCTCGGCTATCCAAGTAACATTTCTATCTTTGATGTTTAAATGACTTTTTTTTTTAATTGAAAGCGGATTTTAATTTTGGATATGAATGTAAAGTGCAGGGCATTATGGAACCAGTTCTCATTTTCCCGTCTGTGTTTTGATTTGGCTGGGCTCTTTTAATGCCAATAACTCACCTATTTTCACAGAAATGAGAAGAATAAGAATTTGATATTTTGTCACAGGAAATTTTTTTTCTTAAACCCTCTCCCACCAGCCCTGCCCATCACACACACACACACACACACACACACATGCACACACATACACATATACACACACTCTGGGGTCTCTTTTCTGTCTTCAAAGAATTTTAAGGCTCTCACTTTATTTTTCACCATTTCCCTCACCAGTCCTCTAGCCTTTGAAAGTGGGGAGCAGGGTTGTTCCACAGACTCTATTTGCTTGCAGAATCACTGTTGAGACTCGAGCTTTTTGCCTGATACTTAAACAGTGAAGGGTGTGTAGTTGAACTAGACACTCCAGACTTCTAGATGGAGTAGAGGTTGGACTGCTTCCAAACTTTCACGGAACCTGTCCATGCAACAAGACTTCAGGTCCACTGTGTGACAGGTGTGAGTGAGTCCAGAGGGAAGGGAAAGTCAAGTTAGTCCATATATCTAGATTTGGGTTGGTTTAAAAAAAAAAAAACTAAAAACTTTTACAACATGACATTACATTTATTTATCTTTCTCTTTATGAAGTTTTTTTTTTTTTGAAGTCTCACAGAGATGTTCCAGAAAATGCCACTTGAAGAGGAAGTATTGATTTTAATCTGGCATAACCCCCGTTACCATTTTAAAATCGGTATTAAGTTGTAATTTAAACTTCATTTGTAACCAGAAGATCTCTTATAATGGATTACCTGACATCCTGCCATGTGTACCTATATCAATATTGCTGTGTAAAAATTCTGTATCAGAATAATGACAGTATTGTATAACATTTGATTTATTTTAATATTATATCCTTATTTTTGTCACTGTTGTCGTCAGTTTTTATTAAAAGCAGCTTTCTCTTAGCTCACATTCTAAAATGGGCAAAGACCCCCAATGCTGGGCAGATGGCACTCACAAGACCTGCTTGTCACTCACTTTACATACAGGAAAGTTCTGTTTGCATGAATCTTAAGGTCGTACAAAAAACAATGTGTAAATCAGTGAGGTTTGGGAACATGAAGGAAGATTGTGACGTGCTAAACTGGCTGTAATCAGGAATGGACTCCTATGATGTCACTGTTGATTCAGCAAATCATGACCCAGTGTTTATCACAAGCCGTTAGGCAGGAGGCTAGGTGCTAGCCGAACAGTGATGAAGAACCTTGAAAAACCCCACCAAGTATTGTAAATGGAATCAATGTCGCAAATAAACAACTTATGAAATGTGTTTAACTGACTAAACTTGACCATGCCAACCGGCTGTTGCAAAAAAAAAAAAAAAAAAAAAAAAAGGAAAAATTTGTCCATTTGTAGTTACTGATTCAGCCAAGGCTGACAGTTGCACGTTGTGTGTAACTTTACCCTTGGGGCTAATGTGTCCTGTAAATGTATGGGATTTTGCTGTACTCATTACCATACCTGGGCATAGAAGTATTATTTTTGGTTCAGTTTCCTATGTGTGCAAGAAGCATTCCTCAGTGAGTCTGTTGGAAAAAACACCGACTTCAGCAAGTGGAATTACAGATAAAGAAACGTACTGCAGCCGTTGGGCTAAATGTCGCCTTCATATAATGGTTGAGACACCCTTTTCCATAAATTGTAAACACTTGATTGGATCAATCATCCATTTTCCCCCAAGTTAAAAAAAAAAAATCTAACAAACTCATAAAATTTTAGTTTTACATATACCAATTCAATTTAAAAAAATCACTACAAAGAGGTAGACCATAGGACACAGCCAGGACAAGGAATGTAAAGTGTGTGTGGGAAACAGAACCATGTCTCCTGACTTGCTCGCCGCCATTCAAAGAAAAACAGAACTTCATCATTTGGTATCTCTGCTCTGGGTTATTATTTTTATTGGGGAATAACTCCTACAACTTTATTTGGTTAGTACTCTTTTTAGCTTGTCACCGAAGTTAGCACTTTTCAAATAATTATTTCAAAAATCTTATAGTCATGTTCCATAGAGATTTTTTAAGATAAATGCATGCAAAGCACACAAAGTCTTGCACTATAAAGACTGTGGTACTGTTTCTTCCCATCCCCAGGATGCTTTCTCACTGAAGTTGGCCAGATCTCATAGGCCAGAATGTCTGCAAGGAAAGGCAAAGTGAGAATTTACATAAGAAGTTGTTAAAGTCAGCAGTCTACTTTGATGTAAATATTGTGAATGGATTCTATCCATTCTAAGATAGAAATAGATCTTCTGCCAGCACCAGCCAAACTCAGGTGGACCTTTAGATTCCTTTACAAACATTGACTTTCATGAAAACTGTCATTTCTGACTTCAACCTCTTTTTTTTTCTTTAAGCATCACTTTTTTTTTTTTTTTTTAACCATGGAAGAGTTTGTGCCACAACTATTTCCTTACAGACCTTCTTATCTAACTGAAGACCTTCATCCTTCCCAGCGTGTTTCAGTGTTGTTCTGTGGTCGGAGCTCTACAAAGTCAGTCCAGGGAGAGATCACACATGTAAGCCAATTTTCTTCTTCATTGGTTTTAATATCAGAAATTTCATCCCACTCAGAATTTCCTAACCTCAGTTTTTGAGAGGATTAAATTTGAGGACCATTTTGATTTGAAAAATGGGATTTTTTTTTTTTTTTGTAGCTACTTATTTGATTCTCAGGTGCACCCATGATTGAGAGCCACTGAGAAAGAATAAAGAAATATGCTTCTATAGGAAAGCTACTGCTCCCCTGGGACACCCTTTGGCAAGACAACTTTCTAGTCAGATTAGAAGTAGCTAATTGTCTTGCCTTTTCTTGCCACCCTCAGAAGTTCCCATGATCCTTAAGCATAAATGAATCTATTTGTCTGAGGGAATTCCCCCCCCACCACGACTTCTGGAAGGATAATCACAGAAGGGTCCCGTG
Source organism: Enhydra lutris kenyoni (assembly GCF_002288905.1). Classification (NCBI taxonomy): domain Eukaryota; kingdom Metazoa; phylum Chordata; class Mammalia; order Carnivora; family Mustelidae; genus Enhydra; species Enhydra lutris. Next base: position 28,145,605 of record NW_019154094.1, on the reverse strand, counting down.
TGAGAGATTTAGCTGCAGTGTCATAGCTCATTTGAGGAGTCTATTCAAAGTTTCTTGGAATTAGATGAGGGAAGCAGGCCGGATGCAGCCTAGCTGGTCCCTGGGCTCTGGCACTAGCCCTGAGGCAGGGCACGGAGCCATGGATCTCTTCCTCCAGGCAAACCCTCCCAGGTGACAGTTTTCCCAGCTGGCCCCTCTGCCAGCCCCACTTTCCAATATCTCTCCAGATTTCATCCCATCTTACAGGGCCCATAAATCATCCCAGTGCTCGAGAAAGTCCAATGTTGCAGCAAATTGTAAATGAGTAACTCCCACTAGTAAGCATTTAAATAAAACTTATATATGCCACAAGAGAGTAAAAGCCAGAAAGTGGAAAATCATGATGTGAACCTGATTTCTGATGATAAAAGCACAGTCTCATCTATATCACGTGCATACATGTGTCCACGGCGTTCTTCATCCCTATGAAGGAGCCCTGGGGCCCCTACTCATGAATTGTGCTGGCCAGGCAAGACCATGGCCTGCCCCCCGGGAACGGCAGCTGGAAGGGATGTTTCCAGGCATCCACTCACTTTAGTGGAGATTTCTGGACACCGACACTACAGACATTCTGGGCCAGGCCATTTTTTGTTCTGAGGGACAATCCTGTGTTTTATAGGCTGTTGGGCAGCACGCTTGTCCCCCACCCACCAGATGCCAGTAGTTCCCCTGAGCTGTCACACCCCAAAATGTCTCTAGACTTTACCAAGTGAATGCGTAGGGGTAGATAGTCCCCCTGCGAGAGATACTGTTTTAGTCTGAAGATATTTTCCATCTGCTCGTATAAATATTTTTTTAAAAGATTTTTTTTTATTTGACAGAGACACAGCAAGAGAGGGAACACAAGCTCACGAAGTGGGAGAGGGAAACCAGGCCTCCCAGTGAACAGGGAGCCCAATGCAGGTCTCGATCCCAGGACCTTGGGATCATGACCTGATGAGCCCAAGGCAGCTGCCTAACAACTGAGTCATCCAGGGGCCCCTAAATTTTGTTTCAGTATCAAACAAAATTTGAGATGACAGTATTAAAAGATAAGTTAAACCTCCAAGTGGGGCTCTACAAAATAGGTCTGCTGAAAATAAAGTATCATTTGTATTCAAAATCATGAAAAGGTAAACATTGGATACATTTTAATAGCCAACCAAAGAACTCTCAGTTGTACATCAGCTCTGTACAGTTTACTGTTGCAAGGAAGCCATTTTTTTATAAGCCACTCTTTAAAGCTTAAGGCAAAGGGCTCACATAAAATAACCTCAGTCACAGATGAGAGATATCATAGCTTTATAGTGCACTTCTGAGCAAATTTCCACGTTGTCTAAATCCAGATTTTCACTGTCTTGAGTAAAATATGATATAATTTGTGAAAAACGTTTCTGTTGCAGAAACTCAAAAGCTTTACAAGAAGTTGGAGAAGACTGTGTTTTTGTATTGTTAGATCTGAATAGCTATTGGTAAGCTTCCCAAACTGAGTTTTCTCAGTGTGACGGGGAATGGACCTGTTCCCTATAGGCGGGGCTGAGGCTGGCTTGAGTGTATGTGGCTCATCCAGGCAAAACAAAACCTTTTTTTTTTTTAAGATTTTATTTATTTGACAGAGAGACAGCGAGAGAGGGATCACAAGCAGGGGGAGGGGGTGAGGGAGAAGCAGGCTTCCCGCAGAGCAGGGAGCCTGATAAGATTCAGGGCTCCATCCCAGGACCCTGGGGTCATGACCCAAGCCGAAGGCAGATGCTTTATGCTTACCACTTAATGACTGAGACACCCAGGTACCCCCAAACCAAAAACTTTTTATTATGGAAATTTTTAGACATAAAAGTAAGCAACCTAAGAAAATGCGTAAATCCATTTCCTGCTCCCACTGTTCTAAAATATGTCATCTACCCATGGATTAAGAAAGAGACAGGGAACATCACTGAGGTCCATTACAGCTATAAATTTTCTTCGGATGTTTAAGTGAATTTTAATCTCACCAAGAGGTGCTAGATAAAAACTTCAAATGACAAACTTTCAGTGAACAAAGCTGTTTTTTCAAGTAGCAAAAAGTAAAATAATATGCCATTAGCCGAAGACTAATTATGCCTTTGTATAATTGTGTTCCTTTCAATAGAGGCAGGTTATTAAATATATATCTAAAGGTGTTTAATTCTAATATCTTTATAAAACTTATAAGGTAACTTAGAAATTAAAAAAAAATCTTTTGTCAGACCACATGTCACCATACTCATAAAGGATTAGAACAATTATGCAAATCAAATTCTAGAAATAGCTCCGGGTATCCCATAATTCCTCAAGATAGATATGCTAATTAAATGGCTCGTGACTGTGGGTTGAAAGAATTACACACTGTACAGGTTCACTCTTTATGTCACTCTGCCGAAGAAATACGTGGGACAGGGGTTCTTCCTTATCTCCTCTCTTTCTGCCTCTTCTACGAAGCATACCGCCATGCAAATTGGTCAGTACTCAGGAAACACATGGGAGAAACACAGGGAGGAATAAAAGGGGAAAAATATGTTACATGAAAAAGACAAGGAAAATTTTCATCGTCTCATGCATTTACATTTCATGATCTCCAGAGAATATTCTGTAAGGGATGTATTAAGTCAGCATTGAAACTTTGATAATTTTTCAAAGCCTTTTGAAATTGCAGCACATCTATATTTCAAGAAAATGAAACCGTTTATTACACTTTGCAGGTTCCAAGACAAGTCCTAACCAAAAAACAGTATGTGCTTCTCAGATATCATAGCCGGGCAGAAAATAAGATTTCCCATCCTAGAAGGCTACACAGGCTGGCATAATTCAGGTAATAGAAATGAATCAGGTAAATTTTAAAACATACACTTAACCAATAGTTTGCATGTTCTCCACCTAGCGTAGGCTGGCCACTTAAATCTTAATTTATAAATGACTAAATTATTCCTCCTAGAAGCCAAATAATAATAACCTTAATGTACCTGTCTGTCTAATGTTACCAAGAAGTAAAAGAATTGCATTTATGCCTTGACATTGCAACTTAAAATAGTTTTACCTGTTTTCACTGTGTAATTTGAGGTGACTTCAAGACTTGGGACTTGTGCATATAAATTTCAAGCTGTTTATCTGACATGACTGCAACCAGGACACAGAGTGAGTTAAATACCTACTAAGTCTCTCCCCCTCCCTTATCCTTGACCCAAAGCACAAAATACCCTTTTCTGTGGGGTAAACCTGCTACTTTTTCTTCTTTTGGGAGGGTAGTGGAGTGGTCTTCTTCAAGACTATCTGTCTGACTCTTCTAACCAATAATGTCTTTGCTGGCTCTCCTTGAGGCAAGATTTTGTGTAACAAACTTCATTAAAATGGCTACATTCTTTACTGGCACTTGGATATTTGAAGAGAAGTGTAATAGAAAATGCTGAGGAGAGAATTAGGTGGTTTTATTGCATTAGAGAGATTTACTTTATTTTTTATTTTTTAAAGTTTTTTCTTTTATTATTATTTTTTAATCCAAGGCAGAGAGAGAGAGGGAGTGAGCGCGCACAAGCAGGGAGGGAGATCAGAGGGAGAAGGAGAAGCAGACTCCTCTCTGAACAGGGATCCTGACCAGGGGCTCGATCTCAGGACCCTGAGATCATGACCTGAGCCAGAGGCAGACACTTAACCAGGCAGATGCCTAACAAACTGAGCCCCCAGAGGCCCCTAGAGGGATTCACTTTAAAAATGGACACCAGAGTGGGGAAGATGTGTGAGTGAGAAGGTAACTTAAGAACATGAGAGGTGGGGGAACATGGAAACTGGGCAATTTTTGTTCCAGTCTTTTGGTTCTTTCTGCTTTCCTCACTTGGGTAACCAGAGCTAGAATGCTTAGGGCCTGTCTCAGACAATTGATTATGATGTCTGATCTCCTCATTATCCCCAAGCTTTCTATCTAGATCTCCCTTTGGGCATATGTTATGTTCTGACTTGATTTGTGGTTTGGGGCATGTTTGCCAGGTTTCTCCACTTAGCTTGCTAACTCATTAGCAAGAGAACTAGACCTTCCATACCCCTGTGTCCTCCTCCTCTTGTAACTAGATTTATGAAATCAAAATCTTAAACATACACTGATCAAAACCAGCCTAGTAATAGGTATATTTTTAATCTTCCAGATTTATTTCATTCTAAGAAATCAAGTCAAATCTACTTTCTCCAGAGACAGGTTAATTTAACAGTTAACAGCAGGCTGAATGACCCAATAGTTGGAAAGAGTGATTAAATAAGTCTTTTTTTTTTTTTTTAACTTTGTAAATACGGTTCCAAGATATCTAGCATACCCATCAAAGGAGTGGAGAGAGTTGAATATTTTAAGTATTGTTGCAGTTAACTGTTATTTCAAAAACCAACAATATTAAAAAAATAAAAAAATAAATAAAAACCCAACAATATTAGTGCCTGAAGCACTGAATACTAGTGCCTGAAGCAATAGTAGTATTTATTTCAAGACCAGAGTCTGTAGATATGAGGTTGCTTGTTTGGTTAAATAGTTCAACAATGTTAAGACAGATGCCTGTTCTTTTTATTTTTCTGGTCTGCTACCTTCACTGTGTTGATAGTATCTTTTCCCATGGCTGCAAGATGGCTGCTGTGGCTCCAAGCATCTAATCCTCACCAAAACATCCCAAAAGAAAGGAAGCAATGGGGGTGGGGGAAAACAAGAGAGTTCTATTCGTGGGCTGGTTTGGACCCCAAAAGTCTTGCCTCAGTTGGAAGAAAGGTATAAGGAACCCCTTGGAGTCAGATCAAGTCTGCCTTAACTTCCATTCACTCCAGAAGCAGCTAATAGTGCCACAGTGGTCTAGAATGAGGGTGAGTAGAGAAGGTTTTCCCATTGCCTCCTTTACCCCTCATGGAGGGAATCCTGAAACTCAGTGGTCTTGGCAGGTGACAAAGAAAAACACATCTACTAGAGAAGGGTATTTTGCATCCACTACATTCTATAACCTAGGCCATCTTGGTGCAAAGACTACTCAAAATGCTGGTAAGACGATACATTTGCTACCACCATGGCACTTGGATCTAATGCGTGGGTTTGGAGACTTGAATATTTTGCAGGGTCTGCCCTAAAATGAACTCCCTCTTTCTTTGCATAGGTTAGTTCACCTCTTATATCTGGGAATTCATCCCTTACATCTGAAGGCTTAGTAGCAATTGAGTTGGGGTCAAGGGCCTGAGGACTCTGGACACAAGGAACAATGCATGTAAAGCCATGTAGGTATGACAGTATTATCTGCTCAGGGCACTGGCATTAATGGAGTGGCTGGAAGACAGGGCCTGGGAAAGGAGTGGGAAGAGGTGAGACCTAAGGGAGCTGAGAGCCATGGCCACACATGAGGATTCATGCAGGTAAACAAAATGGTCCAGGAGAACCCAGAGGAGGGGTGGCTGGGCCTAGAAGGGCTGGCAGAAATCTTAGATCTGGGGCCAGCACAAACCTGATGGTCAGCCAGGACCCAGGGGTATGGATGTAGAGTTGAGTTAGCCCTCTGCCATCCCAGTTCTTAAATATCGTGACTATTGCCTCTACCCTGGAGGGGTGGGTGAAGGATTTCCAGACAGAGAAGGGGACATGGGCTTTCCAAGGAGAGCTTATACAAAGGTCATCAGAGAAGGAAGAGATGGAAATGCACAGAGAGGATGAGGCTAGGGGCATGGAGGGGCCGGACAGTGAAAGGCCTTTTGTGGCAGGCAAAGAAGTTTGCACTCCATCCTGTAAGCCTCAGGAAGACCATAAAGGGTAGACCTAATCCTGCCCATCCAGTCATCCCCCTGCAAAATGAACCCCTAACTCAGCCCTAGGACCCAGGACCCTTTTACCTCTTAGCAGATAGGGAGGGCATTAGAAAAGGTAGGGGGTGGTAGTGAGACCAAAGACTTGGCAAAAATAATTGTCTTGTTTTATTTCTCTTAAAAAGAGAGAAGAAGAAAGGGGAAAAAGGAAGAAAGGAAAGGGAGGGAGGAAAGGATGGAGAAAGGCAGTAAGAGAAGAGGAACAAAGATAAGAAAAAAGAGTCAAGGAAAGAAAAGAGCAGTGGAAACCAATATGGCAAAACTGGTAAGATTTGTCAAGCTTGGATAATGGATACAGAGATTATTGTCATTATGGTTATTGATTTATTACAGCTTTCCCATTTGAGATATTTCATTTTTTAAAAAAAGGGAACACAGGTGGAAATATAAATAATCCTTTTCCTGAGAAACTTTTTGACATATGATATGAAAACGCCTAAGAATTCTTATTTTTGACCCAGTAGTTCCATGCCAGGATGTGCTGATGAAGATTTATATACAAGAAATCTACTTTCTATTGCTTCAAGTTCAGGGAGAACTTGTTATCTCATGGGAGCAGGGGGAGGGTAGAGATGTGCTAAATTAACTTCCCAAATAAACAAACGAGCTATTTTAATGGAAGTCTTCCCCAAAGACCTTGTACCTGCCCTGGTACAACAAGTAGAGTATTCTGAAACACAACTAAACTTTTTCTTGATGATGTTTTATTAATATAATTAGCAATCAAAGTACATGTTAATAGAGTCATTGATCCAAAAAACTGTGGAGGTGTGAGGGGCGTTTTGCCTCTACACACTATTCCCATAGATAGCTCATTTCTCTGCCTCTCTTTGTTCTTCTTTTCCCTTTACAGTTGGCTGTCATTTCTCATTACTCTTCACCTGAACTCTCATTAGAAATCATCCATCTAATCAGAATAAAACACAACAAAACCAAAACCAGATAACCGAGTTTATAGACATGGCATCTAAAATAGATCTTACGTCTGAACACAAAGGCCTATTGGTCTCTCTCCGGCCAACTGGGGTACCTCTTAAGGATGTTCTTTCTTGGGTCCAACCTCAACCCCTCCTAATACGAAATCTCTGGACTCTGCAAGCATTTCATGTGATTATAATGAATATTAAAATTTGAGGATCACTGGCTTATGGATTCTCCTATGAAAAAAATATCCATGAACTCAAAGCCATATATATAGGGCCCACGGGTTGTTCCGACAGGCTGCTGTGTAAGGCTGGATGTGTTCAGGAGTCAGATGACTTGGTCTCTGAGCCATGCCAGGTGTTAAATACTCTGAAAATCACATTGGCTTAGAGACTTCTTCTTCTTCTTCTTTTTTTTTTTTTTGACATGGATCACTAGAATGGGGGAGGGAGGCAGTTTAAGATGAGATTTACTTCCCCGCCTCTCTGTCTTCAGGTTAGCTGAGATTTCTGACAAGCTGCTCTTGGAGAATTAATATCTATCTGGTCTCATGATCTGGGAAGAAATAGGGTGATATTTAGTCATATTTTCCAAATATGAGACCATCTTCACAGACTGTCTGCTACAAGCAAAACAATGCCTTTGTCAGAGATAAACTGGCCACCCCTTCTTATTTTGGCTTATGCCTCTGGGACTGAACACTTCATATTATGCTCAATTATAGTAAACTTCAAGATATTTACTGCACCTTATTTAGTTATTTTTATCAAAATGCTCACTCTCGTGTTTTGTATGTTCATTAAAAAAGTTATAAAAGCAGTATATACATCTACTGTTTCTTTAAAGAGAAGATTTGCAGATTTTTATCTTGCATTTTAAGTTAACAAGACTCCAAATGTCTTAAATATGCTGATGGTCAACCAAATAGGCATGCACAAAAGGCTAATGGAACATGAATATCATATTTAGAAGTGTCTTACCACCAGTCACAGCCTCAGGCAACAGCAACAAGAAACCACTCCAGAATGAAAATACTGGTATATTTGTATAATGCAAAGAGAAATACAGATATAAATCCTCAAAACGTAAGGTACATTAATAAAAATGTAGCATTATAAGCAAAAAATATTATACAGTACTTGCAGAATTTAGTCTTTCCATTTAAGATTACAATATGTCTAACAAGTATTTAAAATTATGGTTGTCATTATTAATTTAAAATATCCATCAGATGAACAGCACAGCTTAACCTAGCAAACATTTTAAGGAAATGCTTTGTCTTGTAGAAGTAGAGTATCATTATGTTCCATTCTTTTATACCATGAACAAAAGAAGAACCATTTTCAAAGTGGAAATTCGTTTCATAAGACAGAATAAAACTGGGCTTCTCAAAGCACAAGCTGCTTCCCTAAACGTATTTTAATCTTTATTGGCAAAAAATACCTAAGCAATTCTGATTTCGTACTCTGCTTCTCAGAGCCTTCCCAATCCGTGAGCCACAATCAGCACAAAAACATGCAATACTGTATTTTCTCCACACCATCACTAACCAAAACACTTTTACTCTTTTAAAAGTTACAATTTTACAGAAATGTTTCCACTCAAGATTGGTATAATACAGAGAGCAGTTGTAGCTGATGTGTATTTTCTAGTAGTAGAAAGTAAGGTAGGAAACAAATCCCATTACTTGTTACTGCTTACAAACACCGCCTTGCAACTTTACATTCCCGTTTCTGCTCTTTAAATTCATTATCAATACCGAACAAAGTTTTCAACCCTTTCAACGAGCCAGGGCAGCGCAACGGACCCCACGGCCGGCCGGCAACTCAGAGGGAACTTAAGACAATTTCTCCCCCTTTCTCCTGCTTCCAACAGAAGACCCTCAAGAAGTCAAACTTGTGAAGTCCCCCTAGGTTCCTCTACTTCACTGCAAAATGTAATGCCACTTGAGGTTGTCAAAAATAGCTTCTGTAGAAAACTGGCCATGGTCTTTAGGAAACGTTGCATGAAGAAAATTAGTTTAGCCTGTATTAAAAAAAGAAAGGAAGAAAGAAAAACACATAGAATAAAAGACGTCAGTCAGTACCAGTACAAAGACTCCAAGGCCTATTGTCAGGATGAAAATACACTTAGGACAAATGCACGGAGCTGGGGTGGGGCTGGAACATCGAAACCCATCCCTCCCCCTCGAAAAAGTAGTCTCTCTGTACAGCCCAAGTGCTGATCCACTTGGAGAGTCATCTCGAAGGCAGCTTAGAAAATCAACAAGGGGGCCGCAAGGGGAGGGACGACGTCACTGTCCGAGCCAAAGGGAAAGGCCGGGTGGGGCGTCCGTGGCTCGAGAGCCCCTCATAAGCCGATGCCTTTCAAGTCGCAGGGGAGGGAGGCCTGGGTGGTCTGGGGGCTCTGGCAGCAGGGGAACTGGGCCCTGAAGCAGTCCCTCAGCTCCCTGTTAAAGAGGAAGCACACAACAGGGTTGATGCCGGCCTGTGCGAAGGTCAGCCACACGGAGGCCGTCAGGTAGGCCTGGGGGACGGCGCCGGGCCGCACCAAGACCCGCAGGTAACTGGCCACGACGTAGGGCCCCCAGAGCAGCAGGAAGAGCAGGGTGACGGCGTAGAACATCTTGCACAGCCTCTTCTCCGTCTTGAACTCCTCGAGCACGAGGAGGCGGCGCGCGCCGCGGCCGGGCCCCGCCGGCCGGATGCCCACGAGCGCCGGCGGCGTGGGCCCGCGGCCGAAGCCCGCCGTCCAGTTGGCGGCCGCCTGGCCGGTGGCGCCGGGGCCGTGGAAGGTCCAGTCGTGGCTGACGGCGGGCACGAGGCGCGCGGGCCGCATCTTGCGGCGGTCGTGGATGAAGAAGAGCAGGCGGAGGTAGACGAGGTGCGTGGCGCCCACGACCACGGCCAGCAGCAGCAGGAAGCCGAGCGCGCCGGGGGCGCCGTCGGGCCGCTGCTCCAGGGCGCACGGCGCGTCCTCGTCCTCGCCGCCGCCGCCGCCGTCCAGCACGGGCGGGAAGGCCGCGGCCAGCGCCAGCGCCCAGGCGGCGCACACCAGCATGGCGGCGCACGGCCAGCCGGCCAGGCGCTCGGCGTAGAAGCGGTGGTGCGCGATGGCCAGGTAGCGGGTGACGCCCACGCCGAGCAGCAGGAAGGCGGCGTGGAAGCAGAAGAGCGCGGCCAGGAAGGCGAGCAGCTTGCAGCCCAGCGCGCCCGGCGGCGCCCCCGCCGCGGCGGCCGCACGCCGCGCCGCCAGCATGACGGCCGGGAGGCAGGCGAGCGCGCGCAGCCCGTCGGCCAGGCACAGGTCGAGCAGCAGGTAGTACGGGGCGCGGTGCAGGCTGCGCTCCCGCACGATGAGCAGCGCGAACAGCACGTTGCCCGCCAGGCTCACGCACAGCAGCAGGCTGAGCGTGGCCAGCTTCAGGCCCAGGGCGGCCGCCTCGCCGCCGCCGCCGCCGCCCGGCTCGCTAGCGTTCGCCATCGCGGCCTCCCCGGGCCGTGCGCTCCGCTCCCGGGCCTCTCCCGGCCTCGCCGCCCCCCGGGCCTCCCCGCCCGGGTTCCGCCGCCGCGCGGGCCCTCCGGCGAGCTCCCGGCCGGCGGGGATCAGCCCGCGCCCGGCTGGCCCCTCCCGGGCTCTCCGAGCCGCCGCGCCGCCGCCGCCGCCATCTCAGGAATGATGCGCGCAGGAGGCGACGGCCACTCCCTGCACCTCGGGCGTCGCGGGCTTCACTGCGGACAGGGCCGCGCCGCCGCCCGCAGCCCCCCGCATCCTCCGCCTTCTCCTCCTCCTCCGCCGCTGCCGCCGCCGCGCCTCTTGGCTCTGCCCCCCGCCGGGCCCGCCGCCGCCGCCGCAGCCTCTGCCGCCGCCGCCGCCGCCGCCGCCGCGGAGCCCCCTCCCCCTTCGCCGGCGCGCAACGTGGCCGCCGCCGCCAGCCCCGCCGAGGCAGCCCGCGCCGCCGGGGCCGGGCTGGGCTGGGGGCGCCGCCGCGGCAGCCGCGGGCCCGGGAGGCGGCCGGGAGGGAGGCAGGGCCCAGGACGCGAGGTGGCGACAAGTCGCGTTTGGCCCCAGGTAACGGGGGTCCGGCGGCGGCGTCCGGCGCCCGCGCTGGGGTCACGGTGGCCGTGCGCAGGGGGAGGTGGCTAGGGACGGCAGGTCGGGGGGCCTGGGGAGGCGGGGGCCGACCGGAATCTGGGGGTCGAGGCTTCTGGCCGCAAGCTAATGATTAACAGTAGCGATCGTCACCGTCGTCATCCTGTAACCGCCGGGCTTCAGGCGAGCCCTGATGCGGGTGGCAGTCTTGGGGGAGCTCTACAAGCGTTATCTCCCTGACGTTCCCAGCAACTCCAAAGTTGGCTCTATCCTTAACATCACTTTATACCTGAGGGAGCAGAAGCTTGGGGCTCGAGGGAGTTGAGAGCCAGTAAGTGGCCGAGCGGGGACTCCGATTTCGCGGGGTCTGATTGCCAGAGCTGGACTCTCAGGGACTCTGCCGCGTGCCCTACTCTTGGCCTCACCTGTGGTGCCAGTGAAGACTTATGTCAGGGAACAGAAATACAGCATTTTCTCTCAGGTGCACCCCATGACACCTTTCTCCAGGGGAATCTCTTTTCTGGGTGAGCCTGAAAGGGCAGCCCGTGCTCCGGTCGTGAAACACACCAAATTCTCTCAAGGTTTTGCATGTGCCTTTCCCTCTGCCTGGTCCAGCCCCAGAGCAAGCTTCCCACTCTGCGGGCCATCCTTCTGACCAGTCCGCCTTGTTCGGTACTGCTGCCTGCTCATTTTCTTCATAGCACTTATCATTTATTGTTTGGTCGTTTCATTATTTAGACTTCTCTCCTTCCAACCTGTCTGTAAGCTCCATGAAGGCAAGTGGCCATGTCTGTTTTGCTTTTTTGGCTGATTTTATTGTTGTTTGTTTTTTTGGGGTGGGGGGGTCTTTGTTTTGGTTTTGGTTTTGGTGCTACTCTATCCCCAAAACAGAAATGAGGAATATGTTGTTTCTCAGGTACCCTGATTTTTTTTTTTTATTTTTTCTTTTACACAGAACTTTATTTATTGCCCACCTACGATGTGCATGACCAGCACTTTGATGGGCCTTTCCAGGAGAACATAAGCTCATGGAAGGCCTTGACCATCAGGCTAAGGAGTCTAAACTTTAGTCTATAGGCAGTGAGGTAACCTGAAGTATCCCAAGGAGAGTGATATTGTTAGGGCTGTGCTTCAGGAAGATTCTTTTGGCAGTAGTGCTTAATTAAAAGGAAGGACAGAGTAGAGCCTGGAAGTCTAGTCCGAGTCTCAGACTGTAAGGTACACAGAAATCACTGGGATCCTGTTAAAATGCAGATTCTGACTCAGTGGGTCTGGGATGGGGCCAGAGACTTTGCATTTCTAACAAGTTCCTAGGTGCCATTAATGCTACTGGTCCTCACACCACACTGAGTAACAAGGACCTCGAGGACAGTTTGGACCTTTTGTAAAAATTTAAGGGATGGCCAATGACAGTCTGTCTTAGGACTCCTAAAGGGGCCAAGTATAAACAGGTGGCCGACCTTGTAGGTCTGCAATATTTGTTGACAGAAAAGAGAAATAGATTTTGGAGAATATTTTGGCTAGGAATTGCATATTGATACTGGTAGCCTGAATGTGAATGTGTGTTTATTTTCTTCATGAAACAAGAAGTCCGGAGGTCAGTGGTTGCTGGCCTTGAATTATTGGCTCAAGGACGGAATCTCTGAAAGTCTTTTAGCCCTTCCCCTAGGACCTATAAGCTGCTGACGCTCCAGCCATTGCTTCTGCATTCCAGGCAAAAACAAAGGAAAAGTAGGGAAGTGCAAAAGTGTTCCTGCCATTTAAGTAGGCCCCCTCTGGAGAGCTTTTGAGAAGTCTTATCCTACTACAAACACATCATTGGCTACCCCTAGCAGGAAGGGAGATTGGGAAATTGTTGTTGTTTGCTTGGGGTTTTTTTTTTTTTTGAAAGCCAGACCATAGCCAAGAATGAAATCCTGCCTTCAAGTGGACCTTAGCACTTGGGCTGCTTCTGCCCTAAAGAAGGGATGCCTTCTTAGAACCCACACAAAGACACCAAATCTGGTTCTTTTACTGTCATGTTAATGGCAGCCTCTGTTTACAGAGTATTTGCTCTGTACCATGCACCATGCTGAAACCCCTGAATCCCCGATGTTAAATGTTTAACATTAAACATTTAAATCATTGTGAGGGCCGGATGTAGTAGGTACTGGGACAGTCGTTGCTTTGCAGATGAGGTGGACAGGTTAGGTAATCTGTTCAGGCTTTCCCTCCTCATACATGTAAGGGCTGGAATTGGAAGGCAGAGTCTCGACTCTCAAACTCGTAACTTCTGTTTGTATTGTGTCTTACTCATAGCCGCAAAGAAAGTTCCTGAGTTTCTGGAAAGAAAAACAAACAAGAACTACTGAAGTCCATGTTCAAAGATTTATAGCCCCTTCAGAGAGGGAAGGATTTTTCAAAACCATCTTATCTGACACTTTTATTTTAGAGTCTCATTAATGGCTGAATGCAAAGGCGAATCCAGGTCTTTTCACTCTTAGATTGGTTAGTTGAAATAATAATATTAATTGTCCTAATGAACACATGACATTGGACAAGTCACTTCACCTCATGGAGTCTCAAATGTTGCCATTTACAAGACTTATAAGACAGGCTGGTGGACTGTCTGGCGGTCATCACGGTCATCAGTGATGATATTCAGTGTGTCAATGAGAAAATGAAAGTTAAATGATTATATAATCCCAAATGGGATGAGTTTATTCCTCAGAAAAGGACACAAAAGGAGGGACATCTGTCTCTTATAACTTATATTTCCATGTGTTTTCTACTTCTCTCTATGGTTCAGTATGCTTCTGCTTGGGATTCAAGATTTGGTTTAGTTATTTGCCCAAGATCAAATAGCAGAAGCAGCAAAAGAAAATACATATATCATGGCTCTCACAGCATTTACATGACTACGACTTTCATTCTCAACATTTGTTCAGTAGATTAATACTTAAGGAAAAACTATTAACATTTTATTGCCAGAACCAACTTACTTTCCTTTTATTGTTTTTAGGAAGCATCAGACAAGAATTTAAAATATAGTTCTAAGGCACAGACTTAAGTTGCTGCATTTCAAAGCAAAACAGCTCTATGAGACTTTTTTCTATGACCAAAATGTCTGTTCTGCATATAACCAAATTCTTCCTTTTGTACGTAGATAGAAAAGTTGGGATTCCACCCCCAAATCAATTATGTCACTTCTTTTGCTGCACCTGTAGACAGTGTCAGTGGTATTGGGAATCCAAACTAGAGGAACTGGTTGATGCATCTTGACAGTTAGACTCAAAGTCATGGGTCCCATGGTCATGGAAGCCAATTTGGCTGATCTCTCTTGTCCAACTTCAGATCCCTGACTAGTCGCCTGCTAATGGGGGCATTGAATACTGAGTCAGAGAAGATTGGTTTGATTTAAGCCCATCCTAACTCTTAGAAAACATGAGCTAGAGTCTATACCTATTGGATACTGGGTTATCAAAGGAGAGCTCTCACATTAGCCTCTCCATGGGAGGGAGTCATAACTGTAGAAATGAAAAGGGACTGGGAGTTAGTGTACCTGGGTGCACATCTAAACCCCACACATTACGAGGATGCATCTTTAGCCATGTCCCTTGCATCCTTTAAACCTCTGAATCTCAAAGGTCTGTTCTGGGGAAGATTGTCGATATGAACCATTACAAAGAGTGTACACAGGGTGTGCACACAGGTGGTGTGTAATAAGTGATTACTACAGTAACTCTTTTTGCTGTTACCACACTAGCCTTGGCTAACCATGTCTTGATGAGCTTCTGTATTTTTTGCCCCAGCTTAGACTAACAGAATGCCATATACATAGAGGTTCCTCAGAATTTGTGTGGCGGTGTGAAGGTCGGTCTGTAAAATCAAGGCTACATTACTCGTGCCCCTCTTCCTAGGAACCTCATTTCTGACTCTAAATGCTCATTAGGCCTTGCTGGTGGGGAGAGAAAATGTAAACCTTTCAGTGCTTCTTGGGTTTCATCACGACGCCTGCTTTTTCAGGGTGTGCCATAGTCCCACACTGCATGGCAGGCTGTCCTTAAGGAGAGTGTGTGCCTGTGTAGGTCAGGTATTCCATCCAGTGTTTGGTCGGTCGTTGTTGTGGTTTTGTGATTCTTAGCGCCTCCCGCCAGACTTAGGGTTGAGAACCTGAACGGAGATGCCCATGATATCGATGTAGCCACACACCCTCTCAGCACTGTCTAGGATACCAAGTGCAGGTTCCCTGTCTGTCAGAAGCCCCCCTCTCCCCTTCTGCTTCATCCCTGGAGAATCCCTATCTACTCCGACAGTGGGAAAAACCAGTCCTTCCTTGTGTTTCTAGGATTGGGTCAGTTCTCCTAGGAATCTGTGCTTCCAGAATGTAGGTGTTTGGAAAAATAAAAGCCAGGAGGCCACCTTGACATAAACCTGTCGTAGGAAAGGAAGGCTGCCTGCTCTGTACTTGAATGTTGGGAAAGAATAGTTTGGAAAATAGGGGAAGAAGATGGTCAGCTCCTATCTCAAATATTGTTCTTGCCGCATGTATATGTTGAATGAGTATCTTTATGTGTATACATGTGGTGTAGTGTAACACTGTAGTGAAAACTCTTTTTATGGTTGGGGTTCTGCACATGCAAAAGAATGAAGTTGAACCCCTGCTTCAAACCATATACAAAAATCAACTCAAAATGGGTCATAGTCCTAGAAGCAAGGCTGAAACTATAAAACTCTTAGCAGAAAACATAGGAATAAATATTCATGACTTCGTGACTTTAGATTAGGCAGTGATTTCTTTGATATACCAGCAAAGAGATAAATTTAAAAAATGAAAAATAGATAAATTGGATTTTATTAAAAACTTTTAAAGTTTGTCCTTCAAAGAATACCTTCAAGAAAGCGAAAAGACAACCTATAGAATTGGAGAAAATATTTTCAGTTACATCTGGTGAGGGGCTTGTGTACAGGATATATAAAGAACTCATATAACTCAACAATAAAAAGATAAATAACCCAATTTTTAAAAATGGGCCAAGGAGTTGAATAGGCATTTTCCCAGAAAGATACACAAATGGCCAATAAAGTCAAGGAAAAATGCTTAACATCTTTAGTCTTTAGGAAAATGCAAATCAAAACCATAGTGAGACACAACTTCATACCAACTAGGATGATTGTTATCAAAAAGACAATAACAAATGCTGGTGATGATGTGGAGAGATTGGAACCCTCCTGCAAGAATGTAATTTGATGTAGGTGTTTCAGAAAAATAGTTTGGCAGTTCCTCAAAAAGTTAAACATAGAGTTACCATATGACCCACTTAGACTCCTAGATATATATAATCAAGAGAAATGAAAGAATCTCCACATAAAAATTCATACGCAACTGTTTATAGAAGTGTTTTTCAGAAGGGCCAGGGGGAGGAAGCAATCCAAATGTCCGTCAGCGGGTGAATGGATAAACACAATATGGCAGGTCCATAGAATGGAATACCCACTCATAGAAAGGAATGAAGGGTTGATATCTACGGCAGTATGGATGAACCTTGAAAACATTGTGCTGAAAGAAAGAACCCAAATACAGAAGACTACGTACTATAGGGTTCTGTGTATACGAAATGTCAAATAGACAAGTCCATGTAGACAAAAAGTAAGTTGGCGGTTGCCAGGGGCTGAGGGTAGAAGAGATTGGAGAATGACTGCTAATGGGTTACTGGGTTTGTTTTGGGGGATGCTGAAAATGTTCTAAACTCGGGTGGTGTTAGTAGTTCCCCAACTCTGTAAATGTCCTAAGAAAATACGGAATTGTGAAAAAATTCATAATATAGTCAGGTCACCTCTGTGTCCTTTGGCAGTGTCCTTTCTGAAAGGTAGATGGTGGAGCACCTGGGTGGCTCAGTCAGTTACACATCCAACTCTTTATCTCAGCTCAGGTCTTGATCTCAGGGTTGGAAGTTCAAGCCCCAGCTGGGCTCCACAGTGGATGTGGAGCCTACTTAAAAATGAATGAATGAATGGTGGATAGGGCCCTGGAAAACAATGGGAACTTCTTGTTCCTGCTTTCTGAGTGAATGTATGCCTTTAAGGTGTGAATTCATATGTCCTTTCCTGGGGTGAACCACAGAAATAAGTCGTGCCTTACCCTGTGGTCACGTGTTGCCTCTTTGGGCGGCTTCAGCTTTTACATGCTTTGATGCAGAAGTGAACTTGGAAGGAGGGGGTAAAATTCTTATTTAGTCGCTTTATATTGTGCTGTCTGCCCACTAGAAGACTAGTCTTTTTTAGACCCACTAATGTTCTAGAGGGGTTTTGCATACATTATGCAATTTACTCCTACAAAGCCCTATACTCCTATTTTACAGAAGAGGAGCCCAGAGTCTCATGTTAATGAGAGCAGTTAATCACAAAGTCTGTGGTCACGCAGCACAAAGTGGTGAAGCAAGGTTACAGTTGAGACCGTCTGGCCTGATGGGCCCAAGTGCTTAGCAAATATGTACGGGGCTGCATTGATGAACTCATAACAAAGGAAAACCTATCGATATCATATAAATATTAAACTGGGGGTTGCACCACTTGAGACAGAGTTGAGAAAAACCATTATGTTGTAGGCAGTATTTTAATCCCCTGAAAAATGAACCCTTCCAATATGGAAAAGAAGCAAAAATCTGCACTAACATGTTATCACCATTTAAATTCTCTCTCTCTCTTTTTTGTATTTCTGTCATTTTTTCCCCCTAAGATTTACAACCACGGCTCGAAGTGAGAAAAAATCCGCCTTTTAGGTGACCCCTCTCTTTCCCACTATGCTTAATAGCTGTTGAAACTCCCTCTAGTGGTTAAGTCATGATGTGACCCTAAACTTGGCTTTTTAGAGATTGAGTGCGACCCCCTGGACAACGGTGCTTCTGTGAATGCAGAAGACTGTAGGGTCACACCTGTCCCTGGACTGTGCCCCTGCTGTGTGTGGACTAAGGGTATGAACCGCATGTGGCAGAGCTCTGCTGCTATCATCCTCTCTCCCACCTCTGTCCTCTTGACTCAGAAGTCAGATTGTGCATTGATCACTGTTGCTGTCCAGACCAGGAACCACCGAGACGGTAATTTGTAAGATAACAGATCGTGGGGCACATCCTTATAAAATGCTCTGAGCTGTGGAAAGGAGACCCACAAGACACATCTCTAGAGATGTACCTCCTATTTCTCAATTCGCTGTCTTACCTATTATGCAACGACTTTCTTGTAATGAGAAAGGAAAGTGACTATTTAAAATACCCACCCCCTGTACGTGTACACATCCCACACGCATACCAATTCTTTCTCTCCCCCTACCCGCCAGCCTTGGCACTGGATTTTGATTTAGATGAGGCAGAGACAGACTCTTTCATTGGCCAGAATTATTACCGTTGTTTTGGGGAGAGCAGCTTCAAGAGTAAGACCCAGGCTTACCTTAGAGACAAGGCAGACAGATTTGGACAGTGAAACAAGTCACACAGAAGGTAATGACTTGGGCACATTTCTTATTTGACATGATGGTTAAACAGCTCCACTCCTCTGAACCCTCACCCCTTCCCTGCCTCTCTTAAATTGCTTTCTAACCTGCATAAAGCTCACTTAATGAGTACAAGTTCAAGTCCGCTTAGCATTAGTGAGATGTGGGGTCATGAGATTCCATGTGGGATAGTGTAGATCCCAGGGGAATCACATAATTGCGTTGTGGCAATTGCACCACCGTTTTGTCTTCCTTAAAGTGAATAATTATCTTTTCTCTTCCCCCTCCCTGCCCTTAATGTGATATGTGCCACTTTGACCTCTGACTTTCTGACAGAATCTTGAAGTTTCTCATCATCTGGTCGATCGGTAGTGTTTTCATCCCTGGAGACCTCTCTCCTGGAACCTTGTTTCTCTTCTTTCTGGTCTGGACAGCTCTCTGCACAGCTGTTGCCCTCGCATTTTCCATCAAAATCATGCTGGCCTCTTCAGTTCCCAGCTATGTCACATCTCCCATTTCCTGACACCCACATCTTTCTCTTTCTTGTTTTGTTCTTTCATTTCATTCTTAGGTGGTTGTATGTGCATCAGAAACTTCCTGAGAAAGGTGATTTGGAGGTAACTGTTTTAAACTTTTATACATCTGAAAATGCCCTTATTTTGCCTTTATTCTGCAGTAGTGTGGCTAGGAGCAGAATTCTACCAGGTTGGAAATGATGACTAATGACATTGAGTACCTTTTCATGGGCTTATCTGCCATCTATATATCTTCTTTTCTGAGAAGTCTGCTCAAATTTTTGTCCATTTTTTTCCCTTAAGTCACTTATTTTTCTTGACTTTTGAGAGTTCTTTATGTGTTCTAGAAGCAAGTTCTTTTTCAGACACATGAGTCACAAATATTTTCTCTTGGTCTATGGCTTATCTTTTTATTCTTTCAGTAGTGTCTTTTGGAGAGCAGAAGATTTTCATCTTCACAAAGTCCCATGTATCAATTTGGATTATTTTATAGATGTAGTTTTGGTCCCTTTCCTGCTTACACCAGAGTCACAAAGATTTTCTTCTATGTTTGCTTCAAGAAGTTTTTTGTTTTTTTTTTAAGTTTTACATTTAGTTTTATGCTCTGCATTGAGCCAATTCTTGTAAATGGTGTGAGCTATGGCTTGAAGTTTTTGTTTTATTTTTTGCACATGGATATCCTCTTGTTCCAGCACTCTTTGTTGGAAGACCATTACTGTTCATGCAATTGCCTTTGCATCTTGGTCAAAGAAATCAATTGTTCATATATGTCTCCGTCTATTTCTGGACACTCTCTTCTGTTCACTTTCTCTAGCTTGATGCCAATACCATACTTTATTGATTATTGCGGCTTTTTAATAAGCTTTAAAATCAGAGAGTGTTATTTTTCCAGATTTGTTCTTTTTCAAATTGTTTGGACTGTTCTAAGCCATAAGCATTCACGTATGGATCTTAGAATCGAGTTATCAAATTCTGCAGAAAGACCTGTTGAGATTCTAATTGGGATTGTGTGTAGATCAGTTTGGGGAGAATTGACACTTTAATGATAGTACAGCTCTCTGTATGTGAGCAAGGCATATATGTCTACTTATTTAAGTCTGCTTTAATTTCTCTCAGTAATCTTCTGTTGTTAGCACTCAGTTCTTTACATCTTTTGTCAGATGTTTTCATAAGCATTTCATATTTTCATAGTATTATAAATGGCATTTTGAAAAACTTTAGTTTCTGTCAATGCCATTATGTAAATACATAATTTATTTTTGTGTATTTATCTTGCATCCTGAAACTTTGCTAAGCTTACCAATTCTAGTAGCTTTTGTGGGTAAGTTCTGTGAGGTGTTTTTTTTTTTCACATAGATAAATGTATTATCACCAAATAAAGACACTTTTATTTTTTTCTTTTCCAATCCAAATACTTTTTGTTTCTTTTTCTTGCCTTATTGTACTGGTTGGAACTTCTGGTGCAACGTTAAATAGAAGTGATGAGAGCAGACCTTATTGGTCTCTTCCCCATATCAAGAGAAGGCATTCATGTTTTCAGCAGTAAGTTTGATATTAGCTGTAGGATTTTGTAGATGCCTGTAGATGAGAAAGTTCCTTTCTATTCCTGTTTTGCTGAGAGTTTTTTTTTTTAATAAAAAATGATTGTCAGCTTTTGACATCTATTGAAATGATCACATGGATTTACTAGTATAATTTGTTAAGTGACGTGTTGTATGGATTGACTTTCGTATGTTAAACCAAGCTGTATTCCAGAGAGAAATCCCAGTTGGTCATGATATACTATTATTTTTATAGATTCTTATATTCTACTTGCTAAAATTTTGTTTGGAATTTTTGCATCTGTATCCATGAAGGTTATTGATTCTTTACTCTTTTTTTTTTTTTTTTTTTAATGATACTTTTCTGGTCCTTGTTTTGTCTGTTTGTTTTTGTTTGTTCTGAGGGTGAGGCTGGCTTAATAGAATGAGTTGGGAAGTACCCCTCCTTTACATTTATCTGAAGAACACTTATTTATTTTAGCTGGGGAGGGGCAGAGGAAGAGGGAGAGAGAGTCCTGATCAGACTCCATGCTGAATTGGAGCCTGACGTGGGGCTCAGTCTCATGACCCTGAGATCATGACCTGGGCTGAAACCAAGAGTCAGCCCTTCAACCAACTGTACCACCCAGGTGTCCCTGCAATTTTTTTTTTTGAAGAGTTTTTGTGCTTGGTATTATTTTTCCCATAAGTGTTTGGTAGAATTCACCAGTGAAACCATTTGAGCAAGTTTTCTTTGTGGGATGGTTTTTTTTGTTTTAAGATTTTATTTATTTATTTGACAGAGGGAGACCACAAGTAGGCAGAGAAGCAGGCAGAGAGAGAGGAGGAAGCAGGCTCCCAGCCGAGCAGAAAGTCCCATGCGGGGCTCGATCCCAGAACCCTGGGATCATGACCTGAGCCGAGGGCAGAGGCTTTAACCCACTGAGCCACCCAGGCGCCCTGTGGGATGGTTTTTAACTATACATGTCATTTCTTGTATGTATGTATGGTGTATGTATGGCAGTTTGAGTTATGTATGTATGTATGTATGATGTATGGCAGTTCGAGTTATCTATTTCTTCAGTAAACTCCGGTAGTTTGTGTCTTTCATGTTGTTTGTCCAGCTTATCAATGTTATCATTGTTGTAAGGTTAATAATCTTCCCCCATTATCCTTAGAATTCCCTTATTATCTATAGACTCTGTGTTAATATCACCTCTTTCCTGATTTTGCTGATTTTTTTCTCAGTTTTTTTCCTTGAACAGTCTGACTGAAGGTTGATCAATTTTTTGTTTTATCTCAAAGAACTATGTTTTTGTTTCATTGATTTTCTATGTTTTCTACTTGCTGGGTTCTACTCTGATCTCTATCATTTCCTTTCTTGGGTCCAATTTGCTCTTCATTTTAGTTTCTTAACATGAGTTAATGATCAAGTTCATTGATTTGAGACCATTACTTAAGCATTTGTATTATAAATTCTTCCCTAAATTTGTGTTGTAAATTCTACTATAAATTTACTGCTTTAGCAGCATCCCACAAGTTTGACCTGTGTGATTTCACATGCATTCGTTTCAAAATACTTTCTTTTTAAGATTTTATTTATTTATTTGAGAGAGAGGGAGAGCAAGAGCAGGGGGAGAGGCAGTGGAAAAAGCAGGCTCTCCACTGAGTAGGGAGCCCCATAAGGGACTCGATCTGAGGACCTTGAGATCATGACCTGAGCTGAAGGCAGACACTTAACCGACTGAGCCACCCAGATGCCCTGTATTTCAAAGTACTTTCTAATTTCTTTTTTGGTGTCTTTTTTAAACCATAGGTTATATAAAAGTGTTTTATTTAGTTTATAAATATTTGGGGATTCTCAGAGATATTACTCTTACTAATTTTTTGTTTTATTCCATTGTATCAGAGAACGTACTTGTAGGACTTGAGTTCTTTTACATTGATTGAGAGTTGTTTTATGGTCCAAAATATGGTTTGTCTTGCTAAACATTCCATGTGCCCCTTAATATGTATTGTGTGGTTGTTGGGTAGAATATTCTGTAAACGACAACCAGGTTAATTTGAATTTTTTATATTCAATAAAGTTAAAATATTTTATATTCTTACTGATTTTCTGTCTACCCATTCTATCAATTACTGAGAGGAGTGTTAAAATCTTGGGCTGTAAGTGTGGATTCACATATTTGTTCTTGTGCTTTAACAGTTTTTTCTTCATGTATCTTAGAGCTGTGTTGTCAGGAGAAAAAATGCTTAGAATTGTTATGTCATCTTGGTGAACTAACTTGTTTATATAATTAATTTAACTTCTTCATTCTCCATACTATTCTTTGGTCTAAAATTCTCTTAGTGTGATATTAATATAGCATCTCCAGCTTACTTTTGATAAGAAGTAGCACAGTATATCTTTTCTACTCTTATTTTTTTTATTTTAAAATTATTTTATGGTAGATTATGTTCATGAAATCAAGCTAAGGATCGAGGTAACTTACAGTTTTGCTTACAGTCTAAACCTGGGATTTAGGGTGTGCACCTGTGTTTGCGCATGTCCTCAAGTGTGTGGTTTTGAATGAATTCTTACTGTTCTTTTGTTCTCTTAACAATTTTTCTCATATATCCTTGGCTCATAGTAGGTGCTCAGTAAATATTTGTTAACTTGAAAGTTTTTGTGTGCTACCTATAGAAAGGAAAACATTTTAATCCTTTTACTTTTCACCCATTTCTGTATTTACATTTCAAGTGTATTTCTGATAGGGAGTATTATTGGTAGGTCTTGCTGTTTTATCCAGTCTGACATTCCCAACATTTAATTAAGATATTTAGACTGTTTACATTCAATGTGAATTTTAATGTGGTAAGATCAAAATCTATGATCTTGCTATTTTTTACTTGTCTTACTTGCTCATTGTTCCCTTTTCCCTGTTTTTATAACTACTTTTGGATTAATTAGATGTTCCTTATGATTTCTTTTTTTGTCTCTTTTGTTGGATTATTAGCTATAATCTTTTACTTTGTTATTTTAGTGCTTTATTTAGGGTTTATAGTGTAGTCTTCAATGTACCATGGCCTATCTTAAGGGGATACTGTGCCTCTACACATATAGTATACAAGCTTACAAATAGTGTACTTTCATTTCTCCAAACTTTGTGCTATTGTCACATATTTTTCTTTTATTTGTGTTTTAAATCTCATACTGCCTTGTTTTTTGTGGGGTTTTGTTGTTGTTGTTTAGACAGTCCATTTTCTTTTACATTTTTTACTTTTTTAATTTTTTAGTCCATTGTCTTTTAAAGAGATTTTAAATGTAAGGAAAATTTTCATCTATTTACCCATGTGACTACCATTTCCAGTATTCTTTACTCCTTTCTGTAGATATAATTTCCCTTCTGGTATGATTTTTCTTTTTCTTGAAGAACTTCATGTGACATTCTTTGTAGCATGGGTCTGCTGGTGATGGATACTTTCAGCTTTTGGATGTCTGTAAATATCTTTTTTTTTTTTTTAATTTTTAAATTTTCGCTCTTTTTTTCCCTTCCATCTTCTTAATTTGGTTTACTTTACTCATCTCCTTTTAATTTATTAATGTAGGTATTTATGTTATTGATGTCAGACTTTTTTTCTTTTGTAAAGTAAGCGTTTCACACTCTAAAATTCCCTTTCAGCTGTGTGTACCTGCATCTGACATGTTTGTATGTTATATTTTCATTTTCATTTAGTTGTATGTATATTTAAATTTTCTTTGAGATTTCCCTTTAGCTGATGGATTATTTATATGTATACTGTTAGTTTTCATGTGTTTGGAAATTTTCCTGCTGTCTTTCTATTAGTGGTTTCTTTTAAATTTGTTGAGGTTTGTTTATATCCAGGATGTAATCTGCATTGGTGAATATTCCAGGAGCATTTAAAAAAAAAATGGCGCCTTGGCGCCTGGGTGGCTCAATGGGTTAAAGCCTCTGCCTTTGGCTCAGGTCATGATCCCAGGGTCCTGGGATTGAGCCTGCATCCAGCTCTCTGCTCAGCAGGGAACCTGCTTCCTCCACTCTCTCTGCCTGCCTCTCTGCCTGCTTGTGATCTCTGTCTGTCAAATAAATAAATAAAATCTTTTTAAAAAATGTGTATTCTGCTGAAGTGCAATATGTGTCACTTACATACTGTTGGCTAAACTGTGTTATTCATTTCTTCTGGAAACTTCTGGAATCTTTCTTCCTTGCTTGCTGAAATTCTGCCTAGTATTTCTATCAATTGCTGATAGCGGGTGTTTAAGTTCTGAAATGTAATTGTCCATCTCCTTTCCACTCTTTCAGGGTTTTCTTTGTTGTATTTTGAGGCTCTGTTGTTTGATGCACACATACTCGGGGTCATTATATCTTCTTGAGTTGATTTGTTCTTCATTATGTGGTATCTTTGTCTCTAGTAAACTTTGCTTTGAAGTCTACTTTAACAGATATTAATATAACCACTAAACATTTTTTAGATTAATGCTTACATTATCTTTTGCTATCCTTTTCTTTTCATCCTACCCATATTGTTTGTTTGAAGTGAGTTTTTTTTAATAGATGGCATATTATTGGATCATGAGGGGTTTTTTTGTTCTTGTCATTGTTTCTTTGTTTAATCTCCTCCCCCCATGATGGTAGATGCCTACACTCCTGTGTTGGCCTTGATGACTTGGGTGGGAGATGGGATCATAGATGTTCTGTAGTGTTTGGCTGGTGTAGAGCAATTCTTGTCTGAAAGTTTTCTTTCTTGGCAGGCTGCTGCTTTTCTTGTCCTTTGGCTAGAGAGAAAGCCAATTTTTCTTGGGTTTTATCTGCCTCTGCTCATTGGCATTTCGAGGATGCCAGCTCTTCCAGCTCCAAATCTGCGATATATGAAGCACAAAGAAAACCCATAGCACTCACCACCATGTTGTTCCTTCGGTGCCAAGGCTCCTAGCTGGTGTGCCACCTTCTTGCCACTTTTCATAGTCCTCTTCTGTTTAGTTTATACGCAGTATTCAGGATTTTTCACTGTACCAAGTACAAGGAATTGGGAAAAGCATGTCGACTCCATCTTTCTGGAGGCAGCGTTCTTTCCCATTGTTTCAGAAGAGACATTTCACTGCATCTAGAATTCTAGGTTGACTTTTTTTTTCTTTCAGTACTTTAAGTAAGGAGACTGCTTCCCTATCTTCTTGCTTTTATTATTTCCTATGAAAAATCTTCTCAAATCTTTATTTTTGTTTCTCTGTTTATAATGTGTCTTTTTTTTTCCTGGTATTGAGCAATTTGATTATGCTCTGCCTCAGTGTAATTTTCTTTATGATTCTGTGTCTGGAGTTCACGGAGATTCTTAGACCAGTGGGTTTACATCTCTTTTTTTTTTTTTTTTTTTAAGATTTTATTTATTTGACAGAGAGAAACCACAAGTAGGCAGAGAGGCAGGCAGAGAGAGAGGAGGAAGCAGGCTCCCTGCTGGGCAGAGAGCCCGCTGTGGGGCTCAACCCCAGAACCCTGAGACCATGACCTGAGCCGAAGGCAGAGGCTTTAACCCACTGAGCCACCCAGGCGCCCTGGGTTTACATCTCTTAAGCAGCCCCTCTCCAAAAACAAATGACTCAACCAACCCTACGGCAAATGCTCCACTACTGTTCATTTGTAGTTCAACTCCGTTGTTCACCAGATTCCATATCGTTATTTAGTAGGTGTACATATGCTGTGTACACCAGATACACAGGCCCTTTTCCTAGGTGTTTTAGTTTTAAACACTTGGGAGCATAATTTGAAAACTTCCCTAAGTCAAAGGCCCATCTCGTCTTTTAAATGTTAGAGAGATAAATGGAGGGAGGTGGAACTTGTCCTCCAGAGGTGAGTTTGCAAATGTAGGAACACAGACTTGGAACCAGGTGACTTGGGTTTGAACTCCACCTCTTGCTGTGTGATTATGGGAATGTTCTTCAGCCCTTCTGAGCCTTCAATATATAAAATAGGGATGATAATCATACCTACCTACAGGACTGTTATGTGAAATAGATAAGTAAATGTGGAACATGGTTAAGCATTCATGAAATGGTACCTATTGTCATTGCTGGTAGTTTGTTTTAATAGCCTTTAATTTTTTTAAGATTTTATTTATTTATTGACAGAGACACAGTGAGAGAGGGAACACAAGCAGGGGGACTAGGAGAGGGAAAGCAGGCTTCTCGCCGAGCAGGGAGCCCGATGTGGGGCTCAATCCCAGGATCCTGGGATCATGACCTGAGCCGAAGGCAGATGCCCAACGACTGAGCCACCCAGGAGACCCAATAGCCTTTATTTTTAAAGCACTTTAGGTTCATGGTAAAATCAAGCAGCAAGTACAGAGATTTCCCTTAAACATGCACATATACAACTTCCCGCACTATCAAAATCCTCCCCTAGATTTGTACATTTGTTATAATCAGTGAATCATCATTATTACCCCCAAATCCATAGTTTACATTAGGGTTCACTCTTGGTCTTGTATATTCTGTGGGTTTCGACAGATGTAGGATGATATGTGCTCACCATGGTAGTATCATACAAAAGAGTTTCACTGCCCTAAAATAACCCCTTTGCTCAGTCTGTTGATTCTCCCTTCCCCTACCCTTGGCACTACTCACCCTTTTGCTACCTCTGTAGTTTTGTTGTTTCCAGAGTATCATCTGTTTTGACTGATAGGGTATAGGGCCTTTTCAGGTTGACGTCTTTCACTTAGTCATATTCAATTAAGCTTCCTCGTATCTTTTCATGGCTTGATAATCCCATTTCTTTTTTGTCACTGAATGCTATTCCATTTAATGGACGTACCACTTCCATTTACCAACTCACCTACTGAAGGACATTCAAGGTCGCTTCCATATTTTGGCAACTGTGAATGAAGCTGCCATAAACGTCTGGGGGCAGATTTTTGTACAGACACATTATCAACTACTTTTGAGTAAATACCAAGTAGCCGTATTGCTGGATTGTATGGTAAGAGTGTGTTTAGTTTTATGGGAAACTGGAAACCGTCACCCAAAGTGGCTGTACCATTTTGCATTTGCACCAGTGTGATTAGAGTTTCCATTGCTCCATGTCCTCAGGGGCATTTGGTGGTGTCAGGGTTTTGGGTTTTGGTCATTCTGATAGGTGTGTAGTGGAATGGAATCTCGTTGCTTTAATTTTCAGTTTCCCGGGATGCCTGGGTGGCTCAGTTGGTTAAGCAGCTGCCTTCTGCTCAGGTCATGATCCCAGTGTCCTGGGATCGAGTCCCACATCGGGCTCCTTGCTCATCAGGGAGCCTGCTTCTCCCTCTGCCTCTGCCTGCCATTCTTTCTGCCTGTGCTTGCTCTCTCTCCCTCTCTCTCTCTCTGACAAATAAATAAATAAAATCTTAAAAAAAAAAAAAACTACCTTTAATTTTCAGTTTCCCAATGACAGACAATGTGAAGCCTCTTTTCATATGCTTATTTGCCATCTGTATATTTTCTTTGGTGAGCTGTCTGTTCAGATCTTTGCCCATTTTAAAATTAGGCTGTTCATTTTCTTCTTGTTGAGTTTTAAGAATTCTTTGTTTATTTTGGAGTTGTTGCCATTTTGATTTGAATTATTATTGTCTTCAGTGCTATATGGGTTTTCTTGACACCTCAGCATTCTAGGCTGCAAAAAATTTTTTTTAAAAATCTGTTTTCTCTTTTTGGAGGGAGAAAAATTATCTTCACCTGAAAAAAATTACAAGAGTTTTCCCCAGGATTACCTTGATCCAAAAAGAATTTCAGGCTGCCTCTTAGGTATAACGGTGGCCTCATGGGGCTTCCATGCTGTAAATCCCTCCCTACAAAATTAGCTTATGCCATGTGTTTCTTAATAATTATCTTATTAAGTAGTAGGAAATACCTGCTCAGCATAGCATTGCCTTTCTTCTGTGTCTTCCATAGGTTTATGTAAATGAACGAGGACCTCTGCTCTAATCAGCGGCAGTGACAAGTAACAAGCCACCCTAACTTCTAGAGGACTGTGCTGGCCTAGATCATTCTATAACAAATAGTCACTAATGCTACTGAAGAAAAATATGTCCCATTGCAGGTGAAGGATGTATTATATTCTCTGGTTTCCCTCCTCCCACCCCTTCACTATGTGTCAGGAGATTTATATCAGGGGATTCATTTTCATTTTATGTCTTTTTATTTACGCACCAGTTCCTTTGCAAGTAATTTTAATTCTCCCTTTTATGAGAGTGAGGTTTTGTGTCTGTGTATTCCTATATAAGATAAAGGAAATGATTGTTTTTAATGCAGATTTGAAAGAAATATAATGGATTTCAGCTACAACAATTTCTCCCCATTTAGAGGAGATGAACACCTAGTTAGATGAAGAACGTCATTTCTCGTATAATTTGAATACATCCTGTTTCCATGACAACTTGTACTTACCAGCTTGCCTGGTAAAAGAAGTGTTTGAATTCTTTCTTTGAGAGAAGATTTGACCAGACACTGGGATTCCAGTTTTTTAATTCCAATAATTTAATTCCAGTTTAGGGGTATGTCTCTTCTTAACATGGGCTGCTTTTGAAGGAAACAAACCCAAAGATCATTGGGGGGTGGGGTGGGGAGGTAACTCCACCTTCAGAATAAAAGGAGAGGATTCCCAGGCCAAATGCTAATGAACCCAGGAAATGATATTGCTGTAGGTTGTACTCATTTTCTGACATCTTCCAGTTAAATCAAATCAACAGGGTGATGTAACAACTTATTAAGATGCTATTTGATTTGACAGAGAATGACTCAGTTACTCATTGCCATCTGGACACTATAATCATTAGGCTTGTTTCCTCACTATGAACTTAGGTCTTGCCTTTATGGGTGGTCTGTGTCCTCTTAGTGCTGAATTTCGATTCTTGCAAGGAATATGGTTTTATTAATGATTTTCCCTCAGAATGAACGATAGGAAATTATTTGCATCATTAAACTATGCTTGTGCAAAACATGAAAAAGATAGTACTATATTTTATGGACAAGATGATGTTTTATGTCATATGAAATATTTTAGTCCATAAGGCAAGAAAGAATGACCCCTTTAGGGCCCTTTTAGGGCATTTTAGGAATGATAGAGAGTTAACTCCAAGTTAGGATAATTCGGAGTTTAGTTCTGAGGGACCTGGAAGGTTTTGAAAGGACAGAAGTGATTCTTAGCTATCTCCAAGATCGTACTCAATGATGATAAATATTTGTGACCCAAAACATGTGTGCACAGTAGTCTGTGGGGTACCAGGTTTATCATAACTCCCATTAGAAACCACATTTTTTAAAGATTTTGTTAGAGAGAGAGAACAGAGTGAGCCAGAGAGAACAGAGTGGTGGGGAGAGGGGCAGAGGGAGAAGCCAACTCCTCTCCTCGATGAGCAGGAGGCCTGCTGAGCCCAGGACCCTGGGATCATCACCTGAGCTGAAGGCAGACACTTAACCGCTTAACCGCCTGAGCCACCCAGGCACCCCTGTTGCTTTACTTTTATATTTACTTAAGCAATCTCTACACTCAACCCTGAGATCAGTAGTCCCATCCTCTTCCAATTGAACCAGACTGGTGCCCCAAAACTAAGGAACTGTTAAAGATATACCATACCACGCAACTTAATGTCATGTGCATAATATGTAAAAAATGAAAGCCAACAGGAAAGAAGGAAAAAAATCACAATATCTCTATGTATTGGGAGTATGCAATTCAAGCACTTGGTTAATGGAAAGAGATTGAGTAACCACAGAGATTTCTTTGACCTCAAATTCTGTTTCCAAATTCTGATTCCTAATGTTGCACTTTGCTCAGTAGCTGCAGTTCTGAAAATTTTATGCAATTAAAATTATTTTTGGGGAAACAAATAATATGGCTTTATTCCAAACTTGCTTTATTTTCCTTTTCTAATTGCCCATCAATTGATAATAGCTTTGCAAATTTTAGAGGACTCAGCTCTTAAGAAGTAAATGACTTATAAAATATTTTAATATTCACTTTAATGAATGTTTTAATCATAGATTCATTATCCAGATATTTGTTGAATATTCAGTACACGAGGAATCTTTAAAATACTTTCTGAGGAACACAAAGGTGACCTCCTGCCCCTTCTCCCCCCGCAACACAAGGAACATAGACTAATACCAGAAATAAGGTATAGATGGTCATTTTGTAACATGACTCATCACCCCTAATATCTTGCTGAGTAAGTTTATATTTTTTCTGTATGATGATTTCTTCTGTCATAATAATGTGATTATTTAGGCTTAAAAATGAAGCTTTGGAGGGGCGCCTGGGTGGCTCAGTGGGTTAAAGCCTCTGCCTTCGGCTCAGGTCATGATCTCGGGGTCCTGGGATCGAGCCCCGCATCGGGCTCTCTGCTCAGCAGGGAGCCTGCTTCCTCCTCTCTCTCTGCCTGCCTCTCTGCCTACTTGTGATCTCTGTCTGTCAAATAAATAAATAAAATCTTTAAAAAAAAAAATGAAGCTTTGGAAAGCACAGTGCCCTTTCTCAAGAGTACAGGCTTGCACAAGCTTCCCCTAAGTGATTTCTGAGCCATAAGTGAAGGCGCAAAATCCGATCTTATCCCTGAAGAACCTCTTCACTATGAAGAAGTAAGCAGCTTGCTGCGGACTTACCCCACCACGCAAGCAAGCGTCACCTTGCAGTAGGGACTGGAGGTTTCCTGCTTGGATGCGGGCCACCAAGTACTCTGTGGACACGCTCCTGGTGTGACCAAGGCTTCTGGATCACCCAGGACGGGTTGGGGGGGGGTGTTGGTTCTAGGATGTATGTTGCTGAAATTGGGACAGTCTCAGACAAACTGGGAGGGCTGGATCTATACACTCTTCTCTCAATCTCTGAAGAGTGCCAAGAAGAACACCTATATTCAAGTAGCCTAGAGGCTGTCGCATTAGCTCCGCCGGGAATTGTAATAAGGAAACAAGAACCAGTGAGTGTGTGGCATTTTGTGGCTCGTGGAGGACCTCATCTCCAGGCAGCACTGGGAAGCCAGTATTAATAGTCCATGCATTTTTTCAGTTGACGAGAAAGAAGACTCAGAGAGGTTAATAGATTTGTCCCAGATCACACAGCTGTTAAGTGCGGGCTCAAACACACACTTGGAGGTCTTCCTCTGATCACGTTGCCCCTCTACTGACCATCTCTCCTTCCCTTTAAAACATTTCCAAAGACCAAGCTGAAGCCTGCTGGCTTTCCTTTTCAGGTGCATTCTCTGCCCTGAGCATCATCACAGCTTTAGTTCATTGGGAGGCCAGGGGAACTTGGATAACGAGTCTGTGATAGGGAGCCAGTGATTTGCAGAGAATTACACTTGTTGCAGTGTTGCACGTAATGGGGACAAACCTTGGTAACCATCTGCATGCCAGCAGTAGGAGTGGGTTTTGTTAACCTTGGATATAAAACCTCCAGTTACTTATTCAGGAGTAGCAGAGAACTAGAATCTGGTAGAAGCCAATTACGGCCAAACCACTAGCAAGTCCAGAGAACAAAGGAGAGGAACGCTCTCCTCTGGAGGAAAGGGGGAAGCTGGAAGGCTGTTAAAACCAAAAATCCACTAGCGTCAACTGGGAGCTCAGAGTATAGAGACTTTCCATTGGCTGAGTTGTGACTACATCTCAGGGGCTGGGCTGTTGCTGGAGGAGGAGGAGGAAAGCCTTCCTCCTGCTGGGGTAGTGGTGAAGGTGGGTGTATTGGCTTGCAATGTACATCTCTTCCTGTTGGGTATGCAGTTAGCCACAGTGGTAGTGCTGAGAGCTTCCTCTGGCCTCCTGACTCCATTTTACGTGAGGTTTCCTGTATTAATTTTCACAGCTAGATGAATTGTTGTTCTTCCAGTCAGTGAACTACTGGGCAGTCACAACAAAGATCCCTTAACCTGAATTCTTGGGCCACAGAACAAAGTCATTGGGACTTCTTTCCTAAGGCAAAGCAGGCCGTGGTAAGGGGTTTGGGCACCTGTTCAGCCATGCCTCCAGAACCCTAGATATCTTGCCCCTTTCTGGAGTTTTGTTTGGTCACTGAGCTCCTGTGACAGAACTTACCCTGGCCCTTGAAGGATGGAGAATTTGGGTGGGCAGAGAAGAGAAGGCTCAGGAAAAAGTGGGGAGATGAGAGTACATACAGTAGGTTTACTGAGAGGGGAGTACACAGATCATACATTGAGTCGAGTCCCCCATGTGCCAGACGCTGCACAAGAAAGTGGGGAGGCACGGGGGGCAGGGGAGGAGCTCGCAGGCCTGCCTTCGAGAGCTCCTGCCCTGGCAGAGCTGAAGATGCGGCAAGGAGGAGAGGGTGCATCCAGATATAGATATCTATATCTCAAAATACATATACTTGCTCTATGTTAATACATATACATATGTTTGAAATATATTAATATATCTTCAAGTATATGCAAATTTAGGTATGTGTATATATAATGGAATATATTTGGAAATATACTTGCAAATGTATTCGGAAAGGTGGCTGGAGTAGGAAGACTGCAAATGCTAGACTGGAGATGCAGACTTCAGCCTGTGGGAGAGAGGCAGCCCTGCAGGTTGAGCAAAGAAGCAGCGGGGAAAAGGTGCTTTTTAGGAAGAGTAATATACCATCCTCAGAAAGGATAAACCGGCAGAGGAGAAAGACTAGACATTGGGAAACAGATTCACTGACTGTTCCTTTCAACCAGCAGCTGTTGTATACCCAGTTCTTTTCCTTCACAGACCTTGGCGAAGTGCCATCCACGTGGCCAGACCTAGGCTGGGTACCAGGGGCTGGTCCTGTTGGACCAGATGTCCTGGGGTGGGAGATGGGCAGTAGATCCGTGCAGCTATGACGCACGTGCGGGTGATCATCAGTGGGGATGAGGACCTGCTCTGGAGGTGGACGGTGGGGTAGCCCCTGCCCAGGAGGCCAGAGTGGGAGAAGAAGCTAGTCATGCAGAGCAGAGACCGGGCCTTTCAGTAGAGGAAACAGCCTGTGTAGATGCCTCGAGGCTGCAGAGAAGCTGTGAGGAACGGGGCGAGTGCAGCCATGTGGCTGGAAAGGCAGGAAGCCTCTAGAAGATCCTGAGCCCTGTTTGCAACCAGAAAGAGATGGTGAGAGCCAATAGGAAGCTGGCGAAGCACGTTAGGCACGATTGAATCGGTGTTTGGAGACAACGGCTGAGACTACTGTCTGGCCCCGGGTTGGAGGGGCAAGTGCCGCAAGCAGGGAGACTGGTCAGAAGCGTGTCGTGATTGGCCAGAACTCAGGAGGTGAGGACTGGGAGTGGGCGTTATTGGTGGGAATAAAGAAGGAAAACCAATGCAGGCGATGCAAGAGGAGCAGAACCAGGACCGCGTGGTCGGTGGGAAGCTGTGGATGTGGAGGGTGCGTCTGCGGAAACATCCCATTTTCCAGGCGCAGTGGTTGCAAGGACGTCAGTGTCCTCATCGCAAATACTCAACAAATGTTATTTCGTTTACCCCTTTCCCTTGCCCTTGCGGCTCTGAGCCAGACCCTCAGGGGTCTTCTAGATTCTAGACAAGTAAAATGGGTCGAGCTTTTCCTGTGTGCAGCTTACAAGGTGCATAAACAAACCTATTTTCTCCTACTCGCCTCACAGCCTACTACTCCTCCTCCCTGTGGAGGGAGCTCTTGCTTCCTCCACCTTCCGAGGGAGGAATCTGGCATTCAGCAAGGTTAATAAATGACCGAGGTCACAGAGCTTACCCGTGGCGGGATCTTGGTTAAAGCAGGCTTCGGTCTCACTAAAGCAGTAACTCTGAAACCACCTCATAGCCTCCCGCGACACCCTCAGTGCCCCAGAGGTGTTTCAAGCCTCCTCTTCGTGCCCCCGCCCCGCCCCGCCCCCAGCCCGCCTCCTCCAGGCCCCTGCCGGAACTGACCACCTTCCACCTGCCTCTGCTGGAAGCTTCAGCAGGGCCTGGGCCTCCTTGGCCCCTGAATCTTGAGAGACTGAGGTCTGCCATCTAGCGGCTACCGCTTTCCTTTTTATTCAGCGCTTTTAAAAGAAAGGAAACCGGGAGTTCCCACATACAAGACAGGCCTGCGTATTTATAGCATCACACCCTGTAAACAGGAAACTTCTCAGTCTTAGAGAAGGAGCCTGGTAACGTAAACATAGCATATTGGCAATGAGTTCCTCCGCCCATTCAACAAACATTTAAATATATATATAATGCATGTATGTGTATGTACATATATATTTAAGTGTTTGTGTTTATATATATTCATTTATACACACACACATCTATATTCATTCCACTGGAAAGTAAGCTCAGTGAGACAGGGATTTCTTTTGTCTGTATTGCTCACTAATGAATTTCAAGAGCCTAGAACAGTGACATTTGCGTAGCAGACATGCAACAAATATTTACTGAATGTACAATAAACGAGTACCTAGGATTAGTGCACCTTTACTGTACACCGGGCACTTGACATGGGTGTTTTCTCGTTTACTCCTAGCGATGACTTAAGAGACAGGGAATGTCAAGATGCTTGTGTCTTAGATGTAGAGACTGAGCCATAGAGGGACAAGAGGTTTACTAGGTCTGGGGAGAGCTGCTGGGTTTTGACCCAGCCTTGCTGGCTTGAGAAACACTGCCTTGAACTACATGCACAGTGCCCCTCGTCTGCTCTGTGTGCAGGCGTCATATGTGACACTGCCGCCATTTTGATGGGTGGTAGAGATGCCTCCAGGGAACCACTAGCCGTTCCCCTCCTGTGTTTTGACTCCACTGAGTGAAGTTTTCCATCCCATAGTACTATGACAGGGGCAGCAAATAGAGGGAATTCAAGAAAGGCTGGCTGGCCAACAATGAGTCCCTGTCACTAGCTAGCTGTGTGGCTGTGTGACCTTGCACAGTGCCCCCACATCTCAGCTTCCTCATTAGTCAAAGGCAGAAACAGAGTTAGGATGCCTGCCTTCCCTTCTAGCTCCAATATTCTACTATTCCTGTGACTCCCAGGGAGCTGGATGAGAGTGAAGAGAGAGGACCACTGGTTCCTAGGCAACCAGTACCCGCCTCACCCATGTTGCCATGGTGACGATGGAAGTTGGGCTGATGGGATTACCAGCTCCTGCTAATTGCATATGAGAGCTCAAGGTCTCTGTCTCTTGCTTGCTGGCTGGCTTGCTCTTACTTTCTCATTCTTCTAGGAACTGCGGAAAGATCTCCTCTCCTCCATCTGCAGCGTCCCCAAGGCAGCCCTAGTGCAATGGAAAGCAACTGGAAATGCAGTCTAGTTGTGCCTCTGAGCAGCTGTGTGACCTTGGGCAGGTTACTCGGCTTCTCTGAGCCTCTCTTTCCCCATATGGAAAATGAAGGTGTTGGAATAGGGACCCCCATCTAAGGCTCTTCTCAGCTCTCAAATCCTTTGATGCCTAGGGAGCATGTCAAGGGAGCAGACCACATTGTTACTAGGCAACCAGCAGGCACCCTGCCCAAGTTGCCTTGGTGACTGGATACTAGAGGGGAGGGGAGTAGCTGCTGCAGCTAATTGCTTAATTATTTATGAATGCCTCAAGTCCTTTTTGTTGTTTTCGTTGCTAGGGGCTGTGGGGTCACCTTCTCTTCCTCCCTCCTGCTACCCCAAGTCGTCTGAGGTGCACATTACCCAGTGGGAGAGCACGTTGGCCTGGATCTCAAGCTACTTGCATTCTAGTCCTGCCTCTGTCATTTCCTAGAGCTGTGGCCTCGGGTAAGTCACCTCACCTCTCTGGGCCTCAGTTTCCTCATTTGTAAAATGGGGGGCTCGCTGCGATAATCTCCACATTTCCTTTTTACCCTGAATTTCTAATTCCTGCTGTTCAGTTGTGAAGTGGGGAAGAGGAGGGGAATTCTCCTAATTTTTTATCTTCTAAGGAGGAGTCTGAAGAGCGGTAACAATAGTTAAGTCTCTTACACATTTCAGACAGGAAGGGGATGAAAATTAGGCCCATTGTTCTCTGCTTGCCTCTCATCCTAGCCACGTGGCCTGACCTGTTTTATTAATCTTAAGGTCATTTAAATTTTATGCTTTTGTACATCACCTCCTTCCAAAATGGATCTGAGGGGTTCACAGTGTAAGATGCATATGTGCAGTTAGGTCATTAAAATAAATATAGGAGTAAGTTAATATAAAAATACTGATGCTGCTTCATTGGTTATTACCAGTGTTCTGATTAGGCATCAGATGTAATTCTGAGCATCCTGGAAGCCAAAGCAAAAAGAGGGAGGTACATAATTGTTATTTAATAAGGAAAAATTGCCAGACAGATCCTTGTTGTAAATTCTGGAAGTAATTTATCATGTGGTACTTACTCTCTTTTAGAAACTGCAGATAAAACTTTTAAGCTAACCCTTTCTTGTCGACAGTATTGTTGAAGGACAGAAGGAAGAAGCTAGACTAGACAATTTGACAAGTCCTTATCTAATTAGAAGGCAAAAAGTGCCTTCCTACCTCAGAATTTTATGAAGATAACTATCACTTAATAAACATAACTCCAGAATCAACCATTACTTCTAAATCAGTTATATAGAAATTTATGTAACCACTTTGCACCATAACTTAGCAATATGTGTCAAATTTTTTTAATGCAGACCAAAATTCTACTTCTCCTAACTTATTCTGAAATAAACTTGGGCAGCTGAAGAAAGACACTGAATATAAAAATGCTTATGATAGCATTATTTATAAAGGAAAATAACTAAACCACATAAGTCTTGAGGGCTAGTGAATAAGATTATATTATTTCTTTACAATGGATTGTTTTGTAGCCCTTGAAGTAAAGGTATATGTTTTGATATGGAAAAAAAAGATCTTCAAATACATAATGTTAAGTACGTAAGGAGGTGCAGCAGTGGTATAAAATGCTTCTATTTCTCTTATAAAAGATATAGATAGGTATAAATTTCTGTATCTAGATACACACTTTTATGTGCCTACTTGCATTTTTCCGGAAGGAAACTGTTAACAGTGGTTTCCTCTGGGCAGGAAGATTGATAGCCTTGGGTGGGAGGGAGACTTTCTATTCACTGCCTTATTTTTACTATGTGGACCTGTTCATTCTCCACTTAGAGAGGCAGTAGAGCCTGGCAGTTAAAAACCTAGACTCTGGGTTCTATCCCAGTTATATCACTTATTAGTAGTGTGACTTTGGGATTAATTTAACTTCTGCATTCTTCATCTATAAAATAGTCCCTTCCTCACTGGATTGCTATTAGGATTAAATGAATTAATACACTCAGAACAGCCTAAACAATACCACATATGCTTTTTCTTGAAAAAAATAAAAGGGAAAAAAAACACAAACAAAAAAAAAACCCTGCATCTAACCAAAAGGAGCCTGGGATCTCAGAGCCAGAGGATTTTATTAGTATGTCAATGCTTTCAGCATCATATGTTGTATATAAAGTATGTTTGAAGCAGAGATCACAAAGCATTGGTCTCATTTAGCTTGTCATTTTATCTGAACTTGAATACCTTTTAGGCAAGGCACCTACCTTGGGATTCACAATAGGCATTTACAATCCTTGAACCTATCTGGTCTTACAGCTCCTGTTCTAGTCCATCCCAGTGAATGCTCAAGCTAAGAGCTTGCTAGGTCAGGTAGAAAATCTGAGACGATGGAACTCTCCATCCACAGCTGCTACAGGCAGGAAGGGACTAACCAAAATTAGAGCTTCAAGAGGGCATCCATGCCCATGCCAGTTATGACATGTGTTCACAGCCCCCAAGGAGCTGTGCCAAGAGGATTCCTTTTTCTTTGGACCCAGGAATCTTACAGCCACAGGGATTTCCTCTGTCTTCAGAAGTTCAGAGAGCAGAGGGTTCTGTGTTCAAGAGTGCCCGGTTTCCTCTTTCCTTGCAGGTGCTTTGGGGCAAGTCTGGGGACTTAGGTTGACTTTGGGAACCTTCCTCTGAACTTGGCCACACTCTGGGCCAGACTTAGTCCCTTATGATAGACACTTGGCGGCCCTGAAAGGGTGGGATGGGAGCTGTGTTCCCTTAAAATTAGCTGAGTTAGGAAATGTGCTCACCGTGAGGAACGCAAAACTGACCCATCACAACCTCATGCCCAAGTCAGTGGCTCCTGGCTTGTGTCAGTCTGGCCCTCCCTTTGGGCACTCTCGGGCATTCCAGTCTCTTCATCCATTTGGCCAGCGGTTCCCCTTGCCATCTCTGTCACATCCGACTGTGCTTCCATCTGCCCTTCCATCCCTCCGTCCTCCTCCAGCCATCTGCCGGCTTTCCCACCCGTCTTTCAGACCGCTGGTATTTCTGTGCACCCGTCCTCCCCTCCCACCATGTGCGTCTGAAACGCCATCCACTGGTCCATCCGTCCATCCCTCCATCTTTCCGAAACCCGCCCGTCCATCCCCCACTGGCCTCGGGCTGGCTGCAGAACCAGCCCCCTCTCTCTGGCCGGTCCTGTGTTCCCGACCCCCCAGAGCCCGCTCATCCGTGCCCGGCTGCAGCTCTGCCCTCCCCCGGGCCGGCCGGCCAGCCGTCGGTCCGCCGCCCGCCGGG
>NW_019154094.1:28103715-28106333 GCF_002288905.1 Enhydra lutris kenyoni | reverse complement strand
GGGAAAGTGCTGCCGAAACTTGCGGCCGTGCGCCCGCCCCGCCAGCGCCGCCGCTTTGTCTCGGCGCCGCCGGGGGCCCGGGCTCCGGCCCCGCGCCGCGGCCGCCCGCGCGCCCAGGACTCGCGCAGAGCCGGCTCGGGAGCCCGGGGCCGGGCCGGGGCGAGCGAGCGTTTGGCGGCCTCGCCTCGGGCCGGGAGGGCACAGGCGCAGCCCCGAAAGTTTCGGCAGCACTTTCCCCCTTTATTTCCCTCCAAGGAAGCGCGCCCGCGGGCGGCCGTCCTGGCCCGGCGCTGGGAGATGGGCCAGCCGGGGGTCGTCGGGTCCTCGCCGGAGAGTGGGGAGAGCGCTGCTGTCCTGGCGGCCCCGCGGGGCTCCTGGGGAGCTCGGGACCCGACCTCCGCTGTGACAGCGCTCGGGGAAGTGGGCCGGCCCCCTGGGAAGTGTGCTGGGGCGGCTGGATTACGGCCCAGCGGGGGCCTCCACTCCGCGCCCCCCCGAAACTGCCACGGACACCTCTTGGCATTCTTTCTCAAACACTGGGCGGGTGTTTTCTTGACAATTTACTGTGCAGCCACATGCCTTCTAGACGCTGGGAATTCACTGGTGAGCGATACCTCACTTTGTCAGTAAAGTGGGGACGATTATAGCTTTCTCAGGGGACAGCTCAGGTGCCATCTCCTCAGAAACGCCTCCCTGACGGCTGTATCTAAATTAGCACACCCCCATCTTGCAGTCATGCTGTATTCCCCTGCTCTGTCTTGTTTTCCTGTTATGCTTAATGCTGCCACATAGTATTATGTATGAATCTGTTTATTTTCAGTCTGTCTCAGGGCAGGACTGCCCTGTCTCAGGACTTTTCAGAAAGTCCCTCAGTACTTTCCCCTTGGTTGAAAGTCAATGATCAGAGGCTTAGTTTTTGACATTTGCTATATCCCAGCACCTAGAACCGTGCCTGGCACATAGTAGGAGCACAAGAAAATTTTGATAAATGAATAAGTGCATGAATGCAAAGTCCTTCTTAGTATCCATTACCCTGTGGGTGCGCAAAGAGGACACCTCAAGGTTGTCCCAAAAGCTTATGGAAATTTTGATGACACTGCAGCTGTGGTTAAATGTTTGGAAGAAAGGTATATGACTGTTTCCTACGAAATTTACTTAATAGACCCAAATCTGGTCTTTAAAAGCCTCACATAAAGTTCTTGCAAGATTTTTTAAAAGTGATAATCATCCTTTTAAGGAAGATAAGTTCATTCCTTTCTTCTTGTTGGAATTAGCACCCATCTATAAGAATCTATAAGAACTGACACTTGGAGCGGCGATCTCTTCCGGGGACCTGAAGAAGTTGGGGGTGGGGTAGATACAAAGAGTCTCGTCTGAAACATTTTCACTTTCATTATGGTATGTTAAGAAAGCATTTTACTGTCATAGTAGGAGTGGTTTTGGCTAACATGAGCAGAATGAAATCATGTGTCTTTGTTTTCAAAGGTGTGCTGTAACTATTGTTGCTACCTAGTATCTGTTTTCAAGGCCTTAAACCTGGGGCCTCTGGTCTAATGTTCTAACATGCGGAGATTGTTGCCTAGTGGAAACAAGTATCAAGAGAGTTTCTTTTTAAAGGCTCAAAAATTAGTCTACCTAAAGGCACATCATTTTAAGAATGGTCCAAGATTTTAATGCCACATAACAACACACAACTTTTTAAGAATATCTGGTATCTTTCAGGATAAGAATACAGTAACTTCAATGAAGACACAAACTCCAGCTTTCCTCGTATGCATTTGGGTATTTTTGTTCTCTGAAAGCCAGCAATCCAACGAAATGTTATTGCCACATTGTCCACATTTGGAATAGAAATAATTACATTAATCTAGAAATTATAATTACTTCCAGCATTGCTCATTTGAATTCATTTTGCCTGATCAACCGTCCCATAGCTTTTACTGAATGCTGTTTCCACTTCTCTGGGAGTCCATTACATTTATGTCAGCTGGCCCCGTTCCCTTGGGGTTATGAACACATTGTGTTCTAGAAGTTCTGTTTATAACTTTTTCCCCCTAGGGAAACAAGATTCTAGAGAGAGTAATAAGGCTCTCAGGAGAGCCCTCCAAGGAAGTCTCCCCTCCCAACACCCCCCCCCCCCCAGCGTAGCTGGTGTCTGCCACCAAGGGTATCACTTTTGAGTTCCACAGCATCCAGAGGCCTTCTCATCCCTAAAACTCTCCTTTGGCACCTATGTCTGTCCTGTCCTCCCTTTCAGTCTACTTTGTGACCAGAGACAAGTGATCTACCCCCACTAAGCCTCAGCTTCATTGTCTGTAAAATGAGGATATTCATAGGTTCTCTCTCCCAGGGGTTGTTCTGAGGATTAATGGATGAATATAAAACACCAACATGGGTGCCCAGCATAGAATAAGTGCTTAATTAATATTGATAAGTAACATTGTTACTTATGGCTCGCACATTACCCCCACCCCCAACAGTCCCTGGAGCAGCTTGTCTGAACTTAGTGGTAGGAAGCCAGCAACCTGAACTCATTCCCTCGCTGGATGAAACGGAGAGCCCCTTAAGTCGAGTTACTTGCATTTTCGATAGCAAATTCCAGTAAGCCCTTATGTGTT